>NW_026062466.1:0-88056 GCF_023897955.1 Schistocerca gregaria
ACACACGCGAGACAGATTAACCGTGGGTTGCTGCTGCGTTCGCTGGAGGAGCGCTGCCGTCGTTATCCGGTGTGGTCTAGTGGCTAGGATACCTGGCTCTCACCCAGGAGGCCCGGGTTCGATTCCCGGTACCGGAAGTGCGCGTTTTTGTTGCTCCTCTTATGCGACTTGTCTCGACTTTGCTCGACTGACGCTACGCTGACGCGTGCACAAAGCCACGTTAAGTATGATTCGTTGCAACACCTGACGGCGAGAGAGATGGGCGTCTATCCACTTGTTATCCAGCCACATACCGGTACCTGTTGTCAAGAGGCTTGGAGGTCTGCAACACATTGCCACGGAGGTGGATGCAGCTAACCACTGTAGTTAGTGTACTGACAGCGCAGGCACGTTCATTAGCTCGCATGCATGTGATGGAGACCGTGTCTGCCACTGCTGTGGCGTACACCTTGGCCTAGGCTTAGGCTTTGCTGTGTATCGACACTTGCATTCCAGCCAGCTGCTTCCGTGGGCGCCTCCGTGGCCATGGCCGTGATCGTCTAGTGGTTAGGACATTGCGTTGTGGCCGCAATAACCCAGGTTCGAATCCTGGTCACGGCAATTTTTGAAAGTTTCTCCTTGCTGCCGTTGCATTGACGATAGTGCACGAGTACCCGAAATCACAGTGCTTCCTTGGTTTTTCACTCGTGTTCCGCAGGCCGCAGTCCGTACTACCACTTCATCACAAGTGCAACCTTCTTGAGCTCACATATGTCTGTTACATGGAACATTCTAGCTCCGCCCGACAGGTACAGCTATGATACTTTAGTGGTTACGGAAAGCCCAGGTTTCGAAACATGGTCACGGCACGAAAACGTCTCTTGATGCTGTCTCCTTAACTGCGACAGCTACAGACAAGTGGCGTCGCTACCATACGGCGGGCACGGCACTTTCTTGTTGTGGATGGCCTAAAGAGATGCTTCCAGTGGACATGGCACGGCGATTGCCAAGATACTTCCATTTCGAAGTGACCTTTGTAGTACAAATGAAACGTTTTGCCGCTGCTGCTCCAACGGTAACGTGGCCGAGCGGTCTAAGGCGCTGGTTTTAGGCACCAGTCTCTTCGGAGGCGTGGGTTCGAATCCCACCGTTGCCAATTTTGACGTCTCATTTTTGTGCCGATGCGGTGTGTTCTCGTGGGGTAGGACGCAGCTCTTGTGACGCGCGTGTTGTGTAGGTAGCGTGGCCGAGCGGTCTAAGGCGCTGGTATCAGGCACCAGTCTCTTTGGAGGCGTGGGTTCCAAACCCACAGGTGCCAAACGTGTAATGTTGCCTGTGTCGTAGACAGCTGCACTCATTGCCCGCAAAGAAAACGGCACAACAAGGCGTGAGCGTCTGTTTCGTGAATTGTCGTAGAACAGTGCGTGGTGCAACGACAGGATTTGTAGGCGCCTTTTGCTCTCATCATTGCTGGCGTTCGTCTCCACGAAATGCGTCCGGAGCACGCCGCTCTATAACGCGAGAGAGTGGATTTTTTTACACTTGTCGTCGATTAACCGTGGGTTGCTGCTGCGTTCGCTGGAGGAGCGCTGCCGTCGTTATCCGGTGTGGTCTAGTGGCTAGGATACCTGGCTCTCACCCAGGAGGCCCGGGTTCGATTCCCGGTACCGGAAGTGCGCGTTTTTGTTGCTCCTCTTATGCGACTTGTCTCGACTTTGCTCGACTGACGCTACGCTGACGCGTGCACAAAGCCACGTTAAGTATGATTCGTTGCAACACCTGACGGCGAGAGAGATGGGCGTCTATCCACTTGTTATCCAGCCACATACCGGTACCTGTTGTCAAGAGGCTTGGAGGTCTGCAACACATTGCCACGGAGGTGGATGCAGCTAACCACTGTAGTTAGTGTACTGACAGCGCAGGCACGTTCATTAGCTCGCATGCATGTGATGGAGACCGTGTCTGCCACTGCTGTGGCGTACACCTTGGCCTAGGCTTAGGCTTTGCTGTGTATCGACACTTGCATTCCAGCCAGCTGCTTCCGTGGGCGCCTCCGTGGCCATGGCCGTGATCGTCTAGTGGTTAGGACATTGCGTTGTGGCCGCAATAACCCAGGTTCGAATCCTGGTCACGGCAATTTTTGAAAGTTTCTCCTTGCTGCCGTTGCATTGACGATAGTGCACGAGTACCCGAAATCACAGTGCTTCCTTGGTTTTTCACTCGTGTTCCGCAGGCCGCAGTCCGTACTACCACTTCATCACAAGTGCAACCTTCTTGAGCTCACATATGTCTGTTACATGGAACATTCTAGCTCCGCCCGACAGGTACAGCTATGATACTTTAGTGGTTACGGAAAGCCCAGGTTTCGAAACATGGTCACGGCACGAAAACGTCTCTTGATGCTGTCTCCTTAACTGCGACAGCTACAGACAAGTGGCGTCGCTACCATACGGCGGGCACGGCACTTTCTTGTTGTGGATGGCCTAAAGAGATGCTTCCAGTGGACATGGCACGGCGATTGCCAAGATACTTCCATTTCGAAGTGACCTTTGTAGTACAAATGAAACGTTTTGCCGCTGCTGCTCCAACGGTAACGTGGCCGAGCGGTCTAAGGCGCTGGTTTTAGGCACCAGTCTCTTCGGAGGCGTGGGTTCGAATCCCACCGTTGCCAATTTTGACGTCTCATTTTTGTGCCGATGCGGTGTGTTCTCGTGGGGTAGGACGCAGCTCTTGTGACGCGCGTGTTGTGTAGGTAGCGTGGCCGAGCGGTCTAAGGCGCTGGTATCAGGCACCAGTCTCTTTGGAGGCGTGGGTTCCAAACCCACAGGTGCCAAACGTGTAATGTTGCCTGTGTCGTAGACAGCTGCACTCATTGCCCGCAAAGAAAACGGCACAACAAGGCGTGAGCGTCTGTTTCGTGAATTGTCGTAGAACAGTGCGTGGTGCAACGACAGGATTTGTAGGCGCCTTTTGCTCTCATCATTGCTGGCGTTCGTCTCCACGAAATGCGTCCGGAGCACGCCGCTCTATAACGCGAGAGAGTGGATTTTTTTACACTTGTCGTCGATTAACCGTGGGTTGCTGCTGCGTTCGCTGGAGGAGCGCTGCCGTCGTTATCCGGTGTGGTCTAGTGGCTAGGATACCTGGCTCTCACCCAGGAGGCCCGGGTTCGATTCCCGGTACCGGAAGTGCGCGTTTTTGTTGCTCCTCTTATGCGACTTGTCTCGACTTTGCTCGACTGACGCTACGCTGACGCGTGCACAAAGCCACGTTAAGTATGATTCGTTGCAACACCTGACGGCGAGAGAGATGGGCGTCTATCCACTTGTTATCCAGCCACATACCGGTACCTGTTGTCAAGAGGCTTGGAGGTCTGCAACACATTGCCACGGAGGTGGATGCAGCTAACCACTGTAGTTAGTGTACTGACAGCGCAGGCACGTTCATTAGCTCGCATGCATGTGATGGAGACCGTGTCTGCCACTGCTGTGGCGTACACCTTGGCCTAGGCTTAGGCTTTGCTGTGTATCGACACTTGCATTCCAGCCAGCTGCTTCCGTGGGCGCCTCCGTGGCCATGGCCGTGATCGTCTAGTGGTTAGGACATTGCGTTGTGGCCGCAATAACCCAGGTTCGAATCCTGGTCACGGCAATTTTTGAAAGTTTCTCCTTGCTGCCGTTGCATTGACGATAGTGCACGAGTACCCGAAATCACAGTGCTTCCTTGGTTTTTCACTCGTGTTCCGCAGGCCGCAGTCCGTACTACCACTTCATCACAAGTGCAACCTTCTTGAGCTCACATATGTCTGTTACATGGAACATTCTAGCTCCGCCCGACAGGTACAGCTATGATACTTTAGTGGTTACGGAAAGCCCAGGTTTCGAAACATGGTCACGGCACGAAAACGTCTCTTGATGCTGTCTCCTTAACTGCGACAGCTACAGACAAGTGGCGTCGCTACCATACGGCGGGCACGGCACTTTCTTGTTGTGGATGGCCTAAAGAGATGCTTCCAGTGGACATGGCACGGCGATTGCCAAGATACTTCCATTTCGAAGTGACCTTTGTAGTACAAATGAAACGTTTTGCCGCTGCTGCTCCAACGGTAACGTGGCCGAGCGGTCTAAGGCGCTGGTTTTAGGCACCAGTCTCTTCGGAGGCGTGGGTTCGAATCCCACCGTTGCCAATTTTGACGTCTCATTTTTGTGCCGATGCGGTGTGTTCTCGTGGGGTAGGACGCAGCTCTTGTGACGCGCGTGTTGTGTAGGTAGCGTGGCCGAGCGGTCTAAGGCGCTGGTATCAGGCACCAGTCTCTTTGGAGGCGTGGGTTCCAAACCCACAGGTGCCAAACGTGTAATGTTGCCTGTGTCGTAGACAGCTGCACTCATTGCCCGCAAAGAAAACGGCACAACAAGGCGTGAGCGTCTGTTTCGTGAATTGTCGTAGAACAGTGCGTGGTGCAACGACAGGATTTGTAGGCGCCTTTTGCTCTCATCATTGCTGGCGTTCGTCTCCACGAAATGCGTCCGGAGCACGCCGCTCTATAACGCGAGAGAGTGGATTTTTTTACACTTGTCGTCGATTAACCGTGGGTTGCTGCTGCGTTCGCTGGAGGAGCGCTGCCGTCGTTATCCGGTGTGGTCTAGTGGCTAGGATACCTGGCTCTCACCCAGGAGGCCCGGGTTCGATTCCCGGTACCGGAAGTGCGCGTTTTTGTTGCTCCTCTTATGCGACTTGTCTCGACTTTGCTCGACTGACGCTACGCTGACGCGTGCACAAAGCCACGTTAAGTATGATTCGTTGCAACACCTGACGGCGAGAGAGATGGGCGTCTATCCACTTGTTATCCAGCCACATACCGGTACCTGTTGTCAAGAGGCTTGGAGGTCTGCAACACATTGCCACGGAGGTGGATGCAGCTAACCACTGTAGTTAGTGTACTGACAGCGCAGGCACGTTCATTAGCTCGCATGCATGTGATGGAGACCGTGTCTGCCACTGCTGTGGCGTACACCTTGGCCTAGGCTTAGGCTTTGCTGTGTATCGACACTTGCATTCCAGCCAGCTGCTTCCGTGGGCGCCTCCGTGGCCATGGCCGTGATCGTCTAGTGGTTAGGACATTGCGTTGTGGCCGCAATAACCCAGGTTCGAATCCTGGTCACGGCAATTTTTGAAAGTTTCTCCTTGCTGCCGTTGCATTGACGATAGTGCACGAGTACCCGAAATCACAGTGCTTCCTTGGTTTTTCACTCGTGTTCCGCAGGCCGCAGTCCGTACTACCACTTCATCACAAGTGCAACCTTCTTGAGCTCACATATGTCTGTTACATGGAACATTCTAGCTCCGCCCGACAGGTACAGCTATGATACTTTAGTGGTTACGGAAAGCCCAGGTTTCGAAACATGGTCACGGCACGAAAACGTCTCTTGATGCTGTCTCCTTAACTGCGACAGCTACAGACAAGTGGCGTCGCTACCATACGGCGGGCACGGCACTTTCTTGTTGTGGATGGCCTAAAGAGATGCTTCCAGTGGACATGGCACGGCGATTGCCAAGATACTTCCATTTCGAAGTGACCTTTGTAGTACAAATGAAACGTTTTGCCGCTGCTGCTCCAACGGTAACGTGGCCGAGCGGTCTAAGGCGCTGGTTTTAGGCACCAGTCTCTTCGGAGGCGTGGGTTCGAATCCCACCGTTGCCAATTTTGACGTCTCATTTTTGTGCCGATGCGGTGTGTTCTCGTGGGGTAGGACGCAGCTCTTGTGACGCGCGTGTTGTGTAGGTAGCGTGGCCGAGCGGTCTAAGGCGCTGGTATCAGGCACCAGTCTCTTTGGAGGCGTGGGTTCCAAACCCACAGGTGCCAAACGTGTAATGTTGCCTGTGTCGTAGACAGCTGCACTCATTGCCCGCAAAGAAAACGGCACAACAAGGCGTGAGCGTCTGTTTCGTGAATTGTCGTAGAACAGTGCGTGGTGCAACGACAGGATTTGTAGGCGCCTTTTGCTCTCATCATTGCTGGCGTTCGTCTCCACGAAATGCGTCCGGAGCACGCCGCTCTATAACGCGAGAGAGTGGATTTTTTTACACTTGTCGTCGATTAACCGTGGGTTGCTGCTGCGTTCGCTGGAGGAGCGCTGCCGTCGTTATCCGGTGTGGTCTAGTGGCTAGGATACCTGGCTCTCACCCAGGAGGCCCGGGTTCGATTCCCGGTACCGGAAGTGCGCGTTTTTGTTGCTCCTCTTATGCGACTTGTCTCGACTTTGCTCGACTGACGCTACGCTGACGCGTGCACAAAGCCACGTTAAGTATGATTCGTTGCAACACCTGACGGCGAGAGAGATGGGCGTCTATCCACTTGTTATCCAGCCACATACCGGTACCTGTTGTCAAGAGGCTTGGAGGTCTGCAACACATTGCCACGGAGGTGGATGCAGCTAACCACTGTAGTTAGTGTACTGACAGCGCAGGCACGTTCATTAGCTCGCATGCATGTGATGGAGACCGTGTCTGCCACTGCTGTGGCGTACACCTTGGCCTAGGCTTAGGCTTTGCTGTGTATCGACACTTGCATTCCAGCCAGCTGCTTCCGTGGGCGCCTCCGTGGCCATGGCCGTGATCGTCTAGTGGTTAGGACATTGCGTTGTGGCCGCAATAACCCAGGTTCGAATCCTGGTCACGGCAATTTTTGAAAGTTTCTCCTTGCTGCCGTTGCATTGACGATAGTGCACGAGTACCCGAAATCACAGTGCTTCCTTGGTTTTTCACTCGTGTTCCGCAGGCCGCAGTCCGTACTACCACTTCATCACAAGTGCAACCTTCTTGAGCTCACATATGTCTGTTACATGGAACATTCTAGCTCCGCCCGACAGGTACAGCTATGATACTTTAGTGGTTACGGAAAGCCCAGGTTTCGAAACATGGTCACGGCACGAAAACGTCTCTTGATGCTGTCTCCTTAACTGCGACAGCTACAGACAAGTGGCGTCGCTACCATACGGCGGGCACGGCACTTTCTTGTTGTGGATGGCCTAAAGAGATGCTTCCAGTGGACATGGCACGGCGATTGCCAAGATACTTCCATTTCGAAGTGACCTTTGTAGTACAAATGAAACGTTTTGCCGCTGCTGCTCCAACGGTAACGTGGCCGAGCGGTCTAAGGCGCTGGTTTTAGGCACCAGTCTCTTCGGAGGCGTGGGTTCGAATCCCACCGTTGCCAATTTTGACGTCTCATTTTTGTGCCGATGCGGTGTGTTCTCGTGGGGTAGGACGCAGCTCTTGTGACGCGCGTGTTGTGTAGGTAGCGTGGCCGAGCGGTCTAAGGCGCTGGTATCAGGCACCAGTCTCTTTGGAGGCGTGGGTTCCAAACCCACAGGTGCCAAACGTGTAATGTTGCCTGTGTCGTAGACAGCTGCACTCATTGCCCGCAAAGAAAACGGCACAACAAGGCGTGAGCGTCTGTTTCGTGAATTGTCGTAGAACAGTGCGTGGTGCAACGACAGGATTTGTAGGCGCCTTTTGCTCTCATCATTGCTGGCGTTCGTCTCCACGAAATGCGTCCGGAGCACGCCGCTCTATAACGCGAGAGAGTGGATTTTTTTACACTTGTCGTCGATTAACCGTGGGTTGCTGCTGCGTTCGCTGGAGGAGCGCTGCCGTCGTTATCCGGTGTGGTCTAGTGGCTAGGATACCTGGCTCTCACCCAGGAGGCCCGGGTTCGATTCCGGTACCGGAAGTGCGCGTTTTTGTTGCTCCTCTTATGCGACTTGTCTCGACTTTGCTCGACTGACGCTACGCTGACGCGTGCACAAAGCCACGTTAAGTATGATTCGTTGCAACACCTGACGGCGAGAGAGATGGGCGTCTATCCACTTGTTATCCAGCCACATACCGGTACCTGTTGTCAAGAGGCTTGGAGGTCTGCAACACATTGCCACGGAGGTGGATGCAGCTAACCACTGTAGTTAGTGTACTGACAGCGCAGGCACGTTCATTAGCTCGCATGCATGTGATGGAGACCGTGTCTGCCACTGCTGTGGCGTACACCTTGGCCTAGGCTTAGGCTTTGCTGTGTATCGACACTTGCATTCCAGCCAGCTGCTTCCGTGGGCGCCTCCGTGGCCATGGCCGTGATCGTCTAGTGGTTAGGACATTGCGTTGTGGCCGCAATAACCCAGGTTCGAATCCTGGTCACGGCAATTTTTGAAAGTTTCTCCTTGCTGCCGTTGCATTGACGATAGTGCACGAGTACCCGAAATCACAGTGCTTCCTTGGTTTTTCACTCGTGTTCCGCAGGCCGCAGTCCGTACTACCACTTCATCACAAGTGCAACCTTCTTGAGCTCACATATGTCTGTTACATGGAACATTCTAGCTCCGCCCGACAGGTACAGCTATGATACTTTAGTGGTTACGGAAAGCCCAGGTTTCGAAACATGGTCACGGCACGAAAACGTCTCTTGATGCTGTCTCCTTAACTGCGACAGCTACAGACAAGTGGCGTCGCTACCATACGGCGGGCACGGCACTTTCTTGTTGTGGATGGCCTAAAGAGATGCTTCCAGTGGACATGGCACGGCGATTGCCAAGATACTTCCATTTCGAAGTGACCTTTGTAGTACAAATGAAACGTTTTGCCGCTGCTGCTCCAACGGTAACGTGGCCGAGCGGTCTAAGGCGCTGGTTTTAGGCACCAGTCTCTTCGGAGGCGTGGGTTCGAATCCCACCGTTGCCATTTTGACGTCTCATTTTTGTGCCGATGCGGTGTGTTCTCGTGGGGTAGGACGCAGCTCTTGTGACGCGCGTGTTGTGTAGGTAGCGTGGCCGAGCGGTCTAAGGCGCTGGTATCAGGCACCAGTCTCTTTGGAGGCGTGGGTTCCAAACCCACAGGTGCCAAACGTGTAATGTTGCCTGTGTCGTAGACAGCTGCACTCATTGCCCGCAAAGAAAACGGCACAACAAGGCGTGAGCGTCTGTTTCGTGAATTGTCGTAGAACAGTGCGTGGTGCAACGACAGGATTTGTAGGCGCCTTTTGCTCTCATCATTGCTGGCGTTCGTCTCCACGAAATGCGTCCGGAGCACGCCGCTCTATAACGCGAGAGAGTGGATTTTTTTACACTTGTCGTCGATTAACCGTGGGTTGCTGCTGCGTTCGCTGGAGGAGCGCTGCCGTCGTTATCCGGTGTGGTCTAGTGGCTAGGATACCTGGCTCTCACCCAGGAGGCCCGGGTTCGATTCCCGGTACCGGAAGTGCGCGTTTTTGTTGCTCCTCTTATGCGACTTGTCTCGACTTTGCTCGACTGACGCTACGCTGACGCGTGCACAAAGCCACGTTAAGTATGATTCGTTGCAACACCTGACGGCGAGAGAGATGGGCGTCTATCCACTTGTTATCCAGCCACATACCGGTACCTGTTGTCAAGAGGCTTGGAGGTCTGCAACACATTGCCACGGAGGTGGATGCAGCTAACCACTGTAGTTAGTGTACTGACAGCGCAGGCACGTTCATTAGCTCGCATGCATGTGATGGAGACCGTGTCTGCCACTGCTGTGGCGTACACCTTGGCCTAGGCTTAGGCTTTGCTGTGTATCGACACTTGCATTCCAGCCAGCTGCTTCCGTGGGCGCCTCCGTGGCCATGGCCGTGATCGTCTAGTGGTTAGGACATTGCGTTGTGGCCGCAATAACCCAGGTTCGAATCCTGGTCACGGCAATTTTTGAAAGTTTCTCCTTGCTGCCGTTGCATTGACGATAGTGCACGAGTACCCGAAATCACAGTGCTTCCTTGGTTTTTCACTCGTGTTCCGCAGGCCGCAGTCCGTACTACCACTTCATCACAAGTGCAACCTTCTTGAGCTCACATATGTCTGTTACATGGAACATTCTAGCTCCGCCCGACAGGTACAGCTATGATACTTTAGTGGTTACGGAAAGCCCAGGTTTCGAAACATGGTCACGGCACGAAAACGTCTCTTGATGCTGTCTCCTTAACTGCGACAGCTACAGACAAGTGGCGTCGCTACCATACGGCGGGCACGGCACTTTCTTGTTGTGGATGGCCTAAAGAGATGCTTCCAGTGGACATGGCACGGCGATTGCCACACACGCGAGACAGATGAAGTGACCTTTGTAGTACAAATGAAACGTTTTGCCGCTGCTGCTCCAACGGTAACGTGGCCGAGCGGTCTAAGGCGCTGGTTTTAGGCACCAGTCTCTTCGGAGGCGTGGGTTCGAATCCCACCGTTGCCAATTTTGACGTCTCATTTTTGTGCCGATGCGGTGTGTTCTCGTGGGGTAGGACGCAGCTCTTGTGACGCGCGTGTTGTGTAGGTAGCGTGGCCGAGCGGTCTAAGGCGCTGGTATCAGGCACCAGTCTCTTTGGAGGCGTGGGTTCCAAACCCACAGGTGCCAAACGTGTAATGTTGCCTGTGTCGTAGACAGCTGCACTCATTGCCCGCAAAGAAAACGGCACAACAAGGCGTGAGCGTCTGTTTCGTGAATTGTCGTAGAACAGTGCGTGGTGCAACGACAGGATTTGTAGGCGCCTTTTGCTCTCATCATTGCTGGCGTTCGTCTCCACGAAATGCGTCCGGAGCACGCCGCTCTATAACGCGAGAGAGTGGATTTTTTTACACTTGTCGTCGATTAACCGTGGGTTGCTGCTGCGTTCGCTGGAGGAGCGCTGCCGTCGTTATCCGGTGTGGTCTAGTGGCTAGGATACCTGGCTCTCACCCAGGAGGCCCGGGTTCGATTCCCGGTACCGGAAGTGCGCGTTTTTGTTGCTCCTCTTATGCGACTTGTCTCGACTTTGCTCGACTGACGCTACGCTGACGCGTGCACAAAGCCACGTTAAGTATGATTCGTTGCAACACCTGACGGCGAGAGAGATGGGCGTCTATCCACTTGTTATCCAGCCACATACCGGTACCTGTTGTCAAGAGGCTTGGAGGTCTGCAACACATTGCCACGGAGGTGGATGCAGCTAACCACTGTAGTTAGTGTACTGACAGCGCAGGCACGTTCATTAGCTCGCATGCATGTGATGGAGACCGTGTCTGCCACTGCTGTGGCGTACACCTTGGCCTAGGCTTAGGCTTTGCTGTGTATCGACACTTGCATTCCAGCCAGCTGCTTCCGTGGGCGCCTCCGTGGCCATGGCCGTGATCGTCTAGTGGTTAGGACATTGCGTTGTGGCCGCAATAACCCAGGTTCGAATCCTGGTCACGGCAATTTTTGAAAGTTTCTCCTTGCTGCCGTTGCATTGACGATAGTGCACGAGTACCCGAAATCACAGTGCTTCCTTGGTTTTTCACTCGTGTTCCGCAGGCCGCAGTCCGTACTACCACTTCATCACAAGTGCAACCTTCTTGAGCTCACATATGTCTGTTACATGGAACATTCTAGCTCCGCCCGACAGGTACAGCTATGATACTTTAGTGGTTACGGAAAGCCCAGGTTTCGAAACATGGTCACGGCACGAAAACGTCTCTTGATGCTGTCTCCTTAACTGCGACAGCTACAGACAAGTGGCGTCGCTACCATACGGCGGGCACGGCACTTTCTTGTTGTGGATGGCCTAAAGAGATGCTTCCAGTGGACATGGCACGGCGATTGCCAAGATACTTCCATTTCGAAGTGACCTTTGTAGTACAAATGAAACGTTTTGCCGCTGCTGCTCCAACGGTAACGTGGCCGAGCGGTCTAAGGCGCTGGTTTTAGGCACCAGTCTCTTCGGAGGCGTGGGTTCGAATCCCACCGTTGCCAATTTTGACGTCTCATTTTTGTGCCGATGCGGTGTGTTCTCGTGGGGTAGGACGCAGCTCTTGTGACGCGCGTGTTGTGTAGGTAGCGTGGCCGAGCGGTCTAAGGCGCTGGTATCAGGCACCAGTCTCTTTGGAGGCGTGGGTTCCAAACCCACAGGTGCCAAACGTGTAATGTTGCCTGTGTCGTAGACAGCTGCACTCATTGCCCGCAAAGAAAACGGCACAACAAGGCGTGAGCGTCTGTTTCGTGAATTGTCGTAGAACAGTGCGTGGTGCAACGACAGGATTTGTAGGCGCCTTTTGCTCTCATCATTGCTGGCGTTCGTCTCCACGAAATGCGTCCGGAGCACGCCGCTCTATAACGCGAGAGAGTGGATTTTTTTACACTTGTCGTCGATTAACCGTGGGTTGCTGCTGCGTTCGCTGGAGGAGCGCTGCCGTCGTTATCCGGTGTGGTCTAGTGGCTAGGATACCTGGCTCTCACCCAGGAGGCCCGGGTTCGATTCCCGGTACCGGAAGTGCGCGTTTTTGTTGCTCCTCTTATGCGACTTGTCTCGACTTTGCTCGACTGACGCTACGCTGACGCGTGCACAAAGCCACGTTAAGTATGATTCGTTGCAACACCTGACGGCGAGAGAGATGGGCGTCTATCCACTTGTTATCCAGCCACATACCGGTACCTGTTGTCAAGAGGCTTGGAGGTCTGCAACACATTGCCACGGAGGTGGATGCAGCTAACCACTGTAGTTAGTGTACTGACAGCGCAGGCACGTTCATTAGCTCGCATGCATGTGATGGAGACCGTGTCTGCCACTGCTGTGGCGTACACCTTGGCCTAGGCTTAGGCTTTGCTGTGTATCGACACTTGCATTCCAGCCAGCTGCTTCCGTGGGCGCCTCCGTGGCCATGGCCGTGATCGTCTAGTGGTTAGGACATTGCGTTGTGGCCGCAATAACCCAGGTTCGAATCCTGGTCACGGCAATTTTTGAAAGTTTCTCCTTGCTGCCGTTGCATTGACGATAGTGCACGAGTACCCGAAATCACAGTGCTTCCTTGGTTTTTCACTCGTGTTCCGCAGGCCGCAGTCCGTACTACCACTTCATCACAAGTGCAACCTTCTTGAGCTCACATATGTCTGTTACATGGAACATTCTAGCTCCGCCCGACAGGTACAGCTATGATACTTTAGTGGTTACGGAAAGCCCAGGTTTCGAAACATGGTCACGGCACGAAAACGTCTCTTGATGCTGTCTCCTTAACTGCGACAGCTACAGACAAGTGGCGTCGCTACCATACGGCGGGCACGGCACTTTCTTGTTGTGGATGGCCTAAAGAGATGCTTCCAGTGGACATGGCACGGCGATTGCCAAGATACTTCCATTTCGAAGTGACCTTTGTAGTACAAATGAAACGTTTTGCCGCTGCTGCTCCAACGGTAACGTGGCCGAGCGGTCTAAGGCGCTGGTTTTAGGCACCAGTCTCTTCGGAGGCGTGGGTTCGAATCCCACCGTTGCCAATTTTGACGTCTCATTTTTGTGCCGATGCGGTGTGTTCTCGTGGGGTAGGACGCAGCTCTTGTGACGCGCGTGTTGTGTAGGTAGCGTGGCCGAGCGGTCTAAGGCGCTGGTATCAGGCACCAGTCTCTTTGGAGGCGTGGGTTCCAAACCCACAGGTGCCAAACGTGTAATGTTGCCTGTGTCGTAGACAGCTGCACTCATTGCCCGCAAAGAAAACGGCACAACAAGGCGTGAGCGTCTGTTTCGTGAATTGTCGTAGAACAGTGCGTGGTGCAACGACAGGATTTGTAGGCGCCTTTTGCTCTCATCATTGCTGGCGTTCGTCTCCACGAAATGCGTCCGGAGCACGCCGCTCTATAACGCGAGAGAGTGGATTTTTTTACACTTGTCGTCGATTAACCGTGGGTTGCTGCTGCGTTCGCTGGAGGAGCGCTGCCGTCGTTATCCGGTGTGGTCTAGTGGCTAGGATACCTGGCTCTCACCCAGGAGGCCCGGGTTCGATTCCCGGTACCGGAAGTGCGCGTTTTTGTTGCTCCTCTTATGCGACTTGTCTCGACTTTGCTCGACTGACGCTACGCTGACGCGTGCACAAAGCCACGTTAAGTATGATTCGTTGCAACACCTGACGGCGAGAGAGATGGGCGTCTATCCACTTGTTATCCAGCCACATACCGGTACCTGTTGTCAAGAGGCTTGGAGGTCTGCAACACATTGCCACGGAGGTGGATGCAGCTAACCACTGTAGTTAGTGTACTGACAGCGCAGGCACGTTCATTAGCTCGCATGCATGTGATGGAGACCGTGTCTGCCACTGCTGTGGCGTACACCTTGGCCTAGGCTTAGGCTTTGCTGTGTATCGACACTTGCATTCCAGCCAGCTGCTTCCGTGGGCGCCTCCGTGGCCATGGCCGTGATCGTCTAGTGGTTAGGACATTGCGTTGTGGCCGCAATAACCCAGGTTCGAATCCTGGTCACGGCAATTTTTGAAAGTTTCTCCTTGCTGCCGTTGCATTGACGATAGTGCACGAGTACCCGAAATCACAGTGCTTCCTTGGTTTTTCACTCGTGTTCCGCAGGCCGCAGTCCGTACTACCACTTCATCACAAGTGCAACCTTCTTGAGCTCACATATGTCTGTTACATGGAACATTCTAGCTCCGCCCGACAGGTACAGCTATGATACTTTAGTGGTTACGGAAAGCCCAGGTTTCGAAACATGGTCACGGCACGAAAACGTCTCTTGATGCTGTCTCCTTAACTGCGACAGCTACAGACAAGTGGCGTCGCTACCATACGGCGGGCACGGCACTTTCTTGTTGTGGATGGCCTAAAGAGATGCTTCCAGTGGACATGGCACGGCGATTGCCAAGATACTTCCATTTCGAAGTGACCTTTGTAGTACAAATGAAACGTTTTGCCGCTGCTGCTCCAACGGTAACGTGGCCGAGCGGTCTAAGGCGCTGGTTTTAGGCACCAGTCTCTTCGGAGGCGTGGGTTCGAATCCCACCGTTGCCAATTTTGACGTCTCATTTTTGTGCCGATGCGGTGTGTTCTCGTGGGGTAGGACGCAGCTCTTGTGACGCGCGTGTTGTGTAGGTAGCGTGGCCGAGCGGTCTAAGGCGCTGGTATCAGGCACCAGTCTCTTTGGAGGCGTGGGTTCCAAACCCACAGGTGCCAAACGTGTAATGTTGCCTGTGTCGTAGACAGCTGCACTCATTGCCCGCAAAGAAAACGGCACAACAAGGCGTGAGCGTCTGTTTCGTGAATTGTCGTAGAACAGTGCGTGGTGCAACGACAGGATTTGTAGGCGCCTTTTGCTCTCATCATTGCTGGCGTTCGTCTCCACGAAATGCGTCCGGAGCACGCCGCTCTATAACGCGAGAGAGTGGATTTTTTTACACTTGTCGTCGATTAACCGTGGGTTGCTGCTGCGTTCGCTGGAGGAGCGCTGCCGTCGTTATCCGGTGTGGTCTAGTGGCTAGGATACCTGGCTCTCACCCAGGAGGCCCGGGTTCGATTCCCGGTACCGGAAGTGCGCGTTTTTGTTGCTCCTCTTATGCGACTTGTCTCGACTTTGCTCGACTGACGCTACGCTGACGCGTGCACAAAGCCACGTTAAGTATGATTCGTTGCAACACCTGACGGCGAGAGAGATGGGCGTCTATCCACTTGTTATCCAGCCACATACCGGTACCTGTTGTCAAGAGGCTTGGAGGTCTGCAACACATTGCCACGGAGGTGGATGCAGCTAACCACTGTAGTTAGTGTACTGACAGCGCAGGCACGTTCATTAGCTCGCATGCATGTGATGGAGACCGTGTCTGCCACTGCTGTGGCGTACACCTTGGCCTAGGCTTAGGCTTTGCTGTGTATCGACACTTGCATTCCAGCCAGCTGCTTCCGTGGGCGCCTCCGTGGCCATGGCCGTGATCGTCTAGTGGTTAGGACATTGCGTTGTGGCCGCAATAACCCAGGTTCGAATCCTGGTCACGGCAATTTTTGAAAGTTTCTCCTTGCTGCCGTTGCATTGACGATAGTGCACGAGTACCCGAAATCACAGTGCTTCCTTGGTTTTTCACTCGTGTTCCGCAGGCCGCAGTCCGTACTACCACTTCATCACAAGTGCAACCTTCTTGAGCTCACATATGTCTGTTACATGGAACATTCTAGCTCCGCCCGACAGGTACAGCTATGATACTTTAGTGGTTACGGAAAGCCCAGGTTTCGAAACATGGTCACGGCACGAAAACGTCTCTTGATGCTGTCTCCTTAACTGCGACAGCTACAGACAAGTGGCGTCGCTACCATACGGCGGGCACGGCACTTTCTTGTTGTGGATGGCCTAAAGAGATGCTTCCAGTGGACATGGCACGGCGATTGCCAAGATACTTCCATTTCGAAGTGACCTTTGTAGTACAAATGAAACGTTTTGCCGCTGCTGCTCCAACGGTAACGTGGCCGAGCGGTCTAAGGCGCTGGTTTTAGGCACCAGTCTCTTCGGAGGCGTGGGTTCGAATCCCACCGTTGCCAATTTTGACGTCTCATTTTTGTGCCGATGCGGTGTGTTCTCGTGGGGTAGGACGCAGCTCTTGTGACGCGCGTGTTGTGTAGGTAGCGTGGCCGAGCGGTCTAAGGCGCTGGTATCAGGCACCAGTCTCTTTGGAGGCGTGGGTTCCAAACCCACAGGTGCCAAACGTGTAATGTTGCCTGTGTCGTAGACAGCTGCACTCATTGCCCGCAAAGAAAACGGCACAACAAGGCGTGAGCGTCTGTTTCGTGAATTGTCGTAGAACAGTGCGTGGTGCAACGACAGGATTTGTAGGCGCCTTTTGCTCTCATCATTGCTGGCGTTCGTCTCCACGAAATGCGTCCGGAGCACGCCGCTCTATAACGCGAGAGAGTGGATTTTTTTACACTTGTCGTCGATTAACCGTGGGTTGCTGCTGCGTTCGCTGGAGGAGCGCTGCCGTCGTTATCCGGTGTGGTCTAGTGGCTAGGATACCTGGCTCTCACCCAGGAGGCCCGGGTTCGATTCCCGGTACCGGAAGTGCGCGTTTTTGTTGCTCCTCTTATGCGACTTGTCTCGACTTTGCTCGACTGACGCTACGCTGACGCGTGCACAAAGCCACGTTAAGTATGATTCGTTGCAACACCTGACGGCGAGAGAGATGGGCGTCTATCCACTTGTTATCCAGCCACATACCGGTACCTGTTGTCAAGAGGCTTGGAGGTCTGCAACACATTGCCACGGAGGTGGATGCAGCTAACCACTGTAGTTAGTGTACTGACAGCGCAGGCACGTTCATTAGCTCGCATGCATGTGATGGAGACCGTGTCTGCCACTGCTGTGGCGTACACCTTGGCCTAGGCTTAGGCTTTGCTGTGTATCGACACTTGCATTCCAGCCAGCTGCTTCCGTGGGCGCCTCCGTGGCCATGGCCGTGATCGTCTAGTGGTTAGGACATTGCGTTGTGGCCGCAATAACCCAGGTTCGAATCCTGGTCACGGCAATTTTTGAAAGTTTCTCCTTGCTGCCGTTGCATTGACGATAGTGCACGAGTACCCGAAATCACAGTGCTTCCTTGGTTTTTCACTCGTGTTCCGCAGGCCGCAGTCCGTACTACCACTTCATCACAAGTGCAACCTTCTTGAGCTCACATATGTCTGTTACATGGAACATTCTAGCTCCGCCCGACAGGTACAGCTATGATACTTTAGTGGTTACGGAAAGCCCAGGTTTCGAAACATGGTCACGGCACGAAAACGTCTCTTGATGCTGTCTCCTTAACTGCGACAGCTACAGACAAGTGGCGTCGCTACCATACGGCGGGCACGGCACTTTCTTGTTGTGGATGGCCTAAAGAGATGCTTCCAGTGGACATGGCACGGCGATTGCCAAGATACTTCCATTTCGAAGTGACCTTTGTAGTACAAATGAAACGTTTTGCCGCTGCTGCTCCAACGGTAACGTGGCCGAGCGGTCTAAGGCGCTGGTTTTAGGCACCAGTCTCTTCGGAGGCGTGGGTTCGAATCCCACCGTTGCCAATTTTGACGTCTCATTTTTGTGCCGATGCGGTGTGTTCTCGTGGGGTAGGACGCAGCTCTTGTGACGCGCGTGTTGTGTAGGTAGCGTGGCCGAGCGGTCTAAGGCGCTGGTATCAGGCACCAGTCTCTTTGGAGGCGTGGGTTCCAAACCCACAGGTGCCAAACGTGTAATGTTGCCTGTGTCGTAGACAGCTGCACTCATTGCCCGCAAAGAAAACGGCACAACAAGGCGTGAGCGTCTGTTTCGTGAATTGTCGTAGAACAGTGCGTGGTGCAACGACAGGATTTGTAGGCGCCTTTTGCTCTCATCATTGCTGGCGTTCGTCTCCACGAAATGCGTCCGGAGCACGCCGCTCTATAACGCGAGAGAGTGGATTTTTTTACACTTGTCGTCGATTAACCGTGGGTTGCTGCTGCGTTCGCTGGAGGAGCGCTGCCGTCGTTATCCGGTGTGGTCTAGTGGCTAGGATACCTGGCTCTCACCCAGGAGGCCCGGGTTCGATTCCCGGTACCGGAAGTGCGCGTTTTTGTTGCTCCTCTTATGCGACTTGTCTCGACTTTGCTCGACTGACGCTACGCTGACGCGTGCACAAAGCCACGTTAAGTATGATTCGTTGCAACACCTGACGGCGAGAGAGATGGGCGTCTATCCACTTGTTATCCAGCCACATACCGGTACCTGTTGTCAAGAGGCTTGGAGGTCTGCAACACATTGCCACGGAGGTGGATGCAGCTAACCACTGTAGTTAGTGTACTGACAGCGCAGGCACGTTCATTAGCTCGCATGCATGTGATGGAGACCGTGTCTGCCACTGCTGTGGCGTACACCTTGGCCTAGGCTTAGGCTTTGCTGTGTATCGACACTTGCATTCCAGCCAGCTGCTTCCGTGGGCGCCTCCGTGGCCATGGCCGTGATCGTCTAGTGGTTAGGACATTGCGTTGTGGCCGCAATAACCCAGGTTCGAATCCTGGTCACGGCAATTTTTGAAAGTTTCTCCTTGCTGCCGTTGCATTGACGATAGTGCACGAGTACCCGAAATCACAGTGCTTCCTTGGTTTTTCACTCGTGTTCCGCAGGCCGCAGTCCGTACTACCACTTCATCACAAGTGCAACCTTCTTGAGCTCACATATGTCTGTTACATGGAACATTCTAGCTCCGCCCGACAGGTACAGCTATGATACTTTAGTGGTTACGGAAAGCCCAGGTTTCGAAACATGGTCACGGCACGAAAACGTCTCTTGATGCTGTCTCCTTAACTGCGACAGCTACAGACAAGTGGCGTCGCTACCATACGGCGGGCACGGCACTTTCTTGTTGTGGATGGCCTAAAGAGATGCTTCCAGTGGACATGGCACGGCGATTGCCAAGATACTTCCATTTCGAAGTGACCTTTGTAGTACAAATGAAACGTTTTGCCGCTGCTGCTCCAACGGTAACGTGGCCGAGCGGTCTAAGGCGCTGGTTTTAGGCACCAGTCTCTTCGGAGGCGTGGGTTCGAATCCCACCGTTGCCAATTTTGACGTCTCATTTTTGTGCCGATGCGGTGTGTTCTCGTGGGGTAGGACGCAGCTCTTGTGACGCGCGTGTTGTGTAGGTAGCGTGGCCGAGCGGTCTAAGGCGCTGGTATCAGGCACCAGTCTCTTTGGAGGCGTGGGTTCCAAACCCACAGGTGCCAAACGTGTAATGTTGCCTGTGTCGTAGACAGCTGCACTCATTGCCCGCAAAGAAAACGGCACAACAAGGCGTGAGCGTCTGTTTCGTGAATTGTCGTAGAACAGTGCGTGGTGCAACGACAGGATTTGTAGGCGCCTTTTGCTCTCATCATTGCTGGCGTTCGTCTCCACGAAATGCGTCCGGAGCACGCCGCTCTATAACGCGAGAGAGTGGATTTTTTTACACTTGTCGTCGATTAACCGTGGGTTGCTGCTGCGTTCGCTGGAGGAGCGCTGCCGTCGTTATCCGGTGTGGTCTAGTGGCTAGGATACCTGGCTCTCACCCAGGAGGCCCGGGTTCGATTCCCGGTACCGGAAGTGCGCGTTTTTGTTGCTCCTCTTATGCGACTTGTCTCGACTTTGCTCGACTGACGCTACGCTGACGCGTGCACAAAGCCACGTTAAGTATGATTCGTTGCAACACCTGACGGCGAGAGAGATGGGCGTCTATCCACTTGTTATCCAGCCACATACCGGTACCTGTTGTCAAGAGGCTTGGAGGTCTGCAACACATTGCCACGGAGGTGGATGCAGCTAACCACTGTAGTTAGTGTACTGACAGCGCAGGCACGTTCATTAGCTCGCATGCATGTGATGGAGACCGTGTCTGCCACTGCTGTGGCGTACACCTTGGCCTAGGCTTAGGCTTTGCTGTGTATCGACACTTGCATTCCAGCCAGCTGCTTCCGTGGGCGCCTCCGTGGCCATGGCCGTGATCGTCTAGTGGTTAGGACATTGCGTTGTGGCCGCAATAACCCAGGTTCGAATCCTGGTCACGGCAATTTTTGAAAGTTTCTCCTTGCTGCCGTTGCATTGACGATAGTGCACGAGTACCCGAAATCACAGTGCTTCCTTGGTTTTTCACTCGTGTTCCGCAGGCCGCAGTCCGTACTACCACTTCATCACAAGTGCAACCTTCTTGAGCTCACATATGTCTGTTACATGGAACATTCTAGCTCCGCCCGACAGGTACAGCTATGATACTTTAGTGGTTACGGAAAGCCCAGGTTTCGAAACATGGTCACGGCACGAAAACGTCTCTTGATGCTGTCTCCTTAACTGCGACAGCTACAGACAAGTGGCGTCGCTACCATACGGCGGGCACGGCACTTTCTTGTTGTGGATGGCCTAAAGAGATGCTTCCAGTGGACATGGCACGGCGATTGCCAAGATACTTCCATTTCGAAGTGACCTTTGTAGTACAAATGAAACGTTTTGCCGCTGCTGCTCCAACGGTAACGTGGCCGAGCGGTCTAAGGCGCTGGTTTTAGGCACCAGTCTCTTCGGAGGCGTGGGTTCGAATCCCACCGTTGCCAATTTTGACGTCTCATTTTTGTGCCGATGCGGTGTGTTCTCGTGGGGTAGGACGCAGCTCTTGTGACGCGCGTGTTGTGTAGGTAGCGTGGCCGAGCGGTCTAAGGCGCTGGTATCAGGCACCAGTCTCTTTGGAGGCGTGGGTTCCAAACCCACAGGTGCCAAACGTGTAATGTTGCCTGTGTCGTAGACAGCTGCACTCATTGCCCGCAAAGAAAACGGCACAACAAGGCGTGAGCGTCTGTTTCGTGAATTGTCGTAGAACAGTGCGTGGTGCAACGACAGGATTTGTAGGCGCCTTTTGCTCTCATCATTGCTGGCGTTCGTCTCCACGAAATGCGTCCGGAGCACGCCGCTCTATAACGCGAGAGAGTGGATTTTTTTACACTTGTCGTCGATTAACCGTGGGTTGCTGCTGCGTTCGCTGGAGGAGCGCTGCCGTCGTTATCCGGTGTGGTCTAGTGGCTAGGATACCTGGCTCTCACCCAGGAGGCCCGGGTTCGATTCCCGGTACCGGAAGTGCGCGTTTTTGTTGCTCCTCTTATGCGACTTGTCTCGACTTTGCTCGACTGACGCTACGCTGACGCGTGCACAAAGCCACGTTAAGTATGATTCGTTGCAACACCTGACGGCGAGAGAGATGGGCGTCTATCCACTTGTTATCCAGCCACATACCGGTACCTGTTGTCAAGAGGCTTGGAGGTCTGCAACACATTGCCACGGAGGTGGATGCAGCTAACCACTGTAGTTAGTGTACTGACAGCGCAGGCACGTTCATTAGCTCGCATGCATGTGATGGAGACCGTGTCTGCCACTGCTGTGGCGTACACCTTGGCCTAGGCTTAGGCTTTGCTGTGTATCGACACTTGCATTCCAGCCAGCTGCTTCCGTGGGCGCCTCCGTGGCCATGGCCGTGATCGTCTAGTGGTTAGGACATTGCGTTGTGGCCGCAATAACCCAGGTTCGAATCCTGGTCACGGCAATTTTTGAAAGTTTCTCCTTGCTGCCGTTGCATTGACGATAGTGCACGAGTACCCGAAATCACAGTGCTTCCTTGGTTTTTCACTCGTGTTCCGCAGGCCGCAGTCCGTACTACCACTTCATCACAAGTGCAACCTTCTTGAGCTCACATATGTCTGTTACATGGAACATTCTAGCTCCGCCCGACAGGTACAGCTATGATACTTTAGTGGTTACGGAAAGCCCAGGTTTCGAAACATGGTCACGGCACGAAAACGTCTCTTGATGCTGTCTCCTTAACTGCGACAGCTACAGACAAGTGGCGTCGCTACCATACGGCGGGCACGGCACTTTCTTGTTGTGGATGGCCTAAAGAGATGCTTCCAGTGGACATGGCACGGCGATTGCCAAGATACTTCCATTTCGAAGTGACCTTTGTAGTACAAATGAAACGTTTTGCCGCTGCTGCTCCAACGGTAACGTGGCCGAGCGGTCTAAGGCGCTGGTTTTAGGCACCAGTCTCTTCGGAGGCGTGGGTTCGAATCCCACCGTTGCCAATTTTGACGTCTCATTTTTGTGCCGATGCGGTGTGTTCTCGTGGGGTAGGACGCAGCTCTTGTGACGCGCGTGTTGTGTAGGTAGCGTGGCCGTGCCAGTCTGCCTGCAGCGGCGGTGGCGAGCGGTTCGTCGTGCTGTGCTTCGCTCTGCGGCTGGCTTTGTTTACATCCGCTGTGTAAGTCTGTGCGTTTTCGCCGGCGCTTCGCAGTAGTTAGATATTCTGTCAACGTTCGAAAATGCAGTAATGGCTCAACTTAGTAGAAAGGACACTCTGAAATTTACCTTTGATCGACGTTTTGCTCGACCTAAATCTTTCGAAATTGAGGATTGGTTAGAGGAAGTTGTTCAAGTTCCGTTTGAAGATACTGTTGGTTTTCACTTGTCAATTGTGAGTAGTGTGATGTACTTGAAGCTGAAAAACCCTGAGTTATGCGAACGAGTTGTCAATAATACCGGTGGTAAACTTAAGTTTAAACACAGTGATGGAAATATTGGCGAAGTTACTGTCGATCATGTGGGACTTGGTATTCGAACAATTCGAATTTTTGAGCTACCCTTTGAAGTTCCTACAGATGCGATCAATCTTGTTATTGCACCCTTTGGGAAGGTCCTCAGTAATTTTGCAGAAAAATGGTCCGGTGCTCACAAATATCCGGTTTTGAACGGTGTCAGGCAGTTGAAGGTGGACTTATTACGACATATTCCGTCTTACATTAACGTTTGCGGTTATCGAGGTATCGTCATTTATGATGGTCAACCACGAACGTGTGCAGCTTGCAATTCTCCAGGTCATATTCGTTCTGAATGTATTCAAAGACGTGTTGTGCAGCTGCCGACAGGTGAACCGGTGAAGTCCGCGGAGATGACTATTTTGTCCACCACTTACGCTTCGGTGGCTCGCGACCAACCGACCGACCAACTGCCCATGGATACCGAAGTAGACATTCGCCCCCAACCAACCCTTCCTCCAACGGCCGAGCAACTTGTTGACATTTCTGAGCGACAAGAGCAACACCTGAGTGTGAGTGACGTGGTTGATTCCGTAGCGCAGTCCCCGACTCTGTCAACAGAACAAAATTCCACCTCCTCAGAGACGCAGGTCAGGACTGTGACTGCTGAATGTCGTTCCCCACAACCCCACCATGAAATCTCGGATTCCGATGAGCGTTGTCCACCTGCTAAATCCCCGCGGAAGAACAAGAAACGCAGAATCGCCCGCCAGGGTGCGGAAGAGGCGGCGGCGTCGTTGCGGGGAAAGGTGCAGCAAATCATGGACAAAGTCAGTGCAAAATCACCAGAATCCTCCCGACAACAGGCGCTAACTTCTGCACACCTGCGGGATGAAGATCGTGCAATCACGCTAACTGAGCCCTCTCGCGATGCTACCGGCCAGGTGTCTCCCATGTGCAGTGACGATGTTGATCATTGTTTAAAAGAACAACGACAACATCATCCTCTTGCGTCCAAGAACCCCAGCACTATAGACTGGGCGGCGGAACCAGAGGTCGAACACATGGACGCTGATGCAACTGATATTCCAGTCACTTCCCGATTTCCCGAACAGCCTTCTACGGCAGTAGAACCGGCACATGATGATAAGTTACTGGATCCACGGCAGGCAAACAAAGAAGAGGACTCTGACTTCTTTTAAAACGGCGCCGATTCCTTCTTACTCTCGTAAGAGCGTGAATGACTGATCAGCAGGCGTATAAAATTGGTACATTAAATATAAATAAAATCCGCAGTTCCCTCAAACTCGACAACATCGTAGACCTCTTATACGCCGCCGACATTGATATCCTCTTGCTTCAGGAGGTCGCCGACATTGCTTTGAACCACATTCCCGGTTATAATGTGACGGCCAATCCGGGACACGGTTCCGATTTAGGCACCGCTATTCTCACGAAAGAAGGAATTATCGTCCAGAATGTAGAACGACTCATAAGTTGTAGGGGAATTGGCGTGACTATCAATAATGTTAGACTCCTAAATCTGTATGCACCATCCGGCTCAACTAATAGGCGACGCCGAGCGGACTTTTTCAAGGAAGAAATACTTCCGCTTTTTGCAACACAATATGACCACCTAATATTGGCGGGAGATTTTAACTGTGTACTTAACGCCAAAGATCAGACGCCGCATTTCAATAAATCGATTGAATTAGAACAGATTGTCAAGGATTTACGTTTAGTCGATACGTGGGAGCACAAGTTTGGTACAACACCTGGTTTTACTCACGTCACGAATCATTCAGCGAGTAGATTGGACCGCATTTACGTATCGGACACTCTCAGACAGCGAATTTTACAAACTGAGGTCTGGCCAACCAGTTTCTCCGACCATGCGGCTTATATTTGCACGCTGAATTTGGGGAAACAGGAAACCTACCGAGGCAAAGGACTATGGAAACTAAATGTTGCACATTTAGACGATCCTGAATGCAGAGAAGCCTTCACTCGAGCGTGGAATGAAAGTGAAGCCAAATTCAGTACGTACGGCTCGGCATTGCAATGGTGGCTCGAATGCGCTAAACCGAAAATTCGTAAATCCATGATACAATATTCCCGGAATAAGAACTGGTGGTTTAAGAGAACGATGGAGTTTTATTATCAATGTCTTCGAGACTTATATACTCTTGATGCCACTGTGATTGACAACTACCCCCGCATTAAAAGACTGCAAGCAAAAATATTACTTTTGAAACGAAAACAGATGGAAGGTTACAAAATTAGAGGTCGGGTTTCGACTATGGCAAAAGGCGAACAGCCATCCATTTATCACCTGATACGTGAAACTAAACGAGCACGGACAAAGATCTTAACTGAACTACAATCCGAAGACGGCACGATTCTAACTCGGCAACACGATATCAGAGACGCCGTTCAAACTTATTACACTGACTTGATGTCCAATAAACCTACCGACGACGAAGCCCTTGCAGAGTTCCGGAGCAGCTTAACGCACAGGCTTCGCCCTGCGGATGTAGCCGAACTCGTCACCGATGTAACGGAAGATGAACTGGAAGATGTGGTGTTCCACAGTCCAAAAAAACAAATCTCCCGGATGTGACGGTCTCCCGGTGGAACTTTATCAAGTCTTCTGGCCACAACTGAAGACAAAGCTGACGGTGCTCTGCAACGAACTTCTCCAACCGGACATGCCCATTCCTCCGCCATTCAGTGAAGGACTTGTGGTCTTACTCCCGAAACGGACGAGCAATAACACCGTCGCAACTTTGCGACCCATTACGTTGCTCAACAGCGACTACAAAATTTTTGCTCGCATTCTCGCAACGAGAATGAAAACTGTGATGCATACCGTCATTGGATCACATCAAACGAGTGTTGGAAAGGACAGAGCTATATATCAGACATTATCAGACTATCGAGATGTGATTTCTGTTGCGGACGCTTGCAAAATCCGATGTGCTATCGTAACTTTAGATTTCGCACAGGCTTTCGACAGAGTGAACCATCCTTACCTTTTCCAGATAATGCAGACTCTGGGTTTTCCTCCGCAGTTCATCAGCATCATACAGAAATTGTTACGGAATAGTACATCCAAACTTGTCGTTAACGGTCAGCCAAGTCGCGCCGTCCCGATAAACAGTTCTGTTAGGCAGGGCTGCCCTATGTCGATGGCGCTGTTTGCCATTGCGATCGAACCGCTGCTAGTCACCTTGACGGAACGTTTACAAGGACTCCACATACACGGGCAGAAGATAGTGTGCCGAGCTTACGCTGATGATGTTACCTTCCTAGCTATGAATGTCAATGAGGTCGAGAGGGGTCTCCTGATCATCTCACAATATGAAAAGGCATCTGGTGCGAAACTGCATTGGACGAAATCAGGGATCATGAACATTGGGCAAGGCATAGGCGCGATCGGTCATGGCCAGCTTAAAGAGATCACTAGGATGACGTGTCTCGGTGTCGATTTTCGGAACACCATCCGCCACACCATTGCCGCCAATTATAAGCAATTGCTCAACAAAATTCGTGCTTGTGCGAAGTTACATAGCGTCAGGAAATTGGACGAGCTTCAAAAGGTTGAATTGGCCAATATTTATATCACTGCCAAAATCAATTATGTGGCTCAAGTTTTGCCCATCCCCACCGATATAGCCAAATGCATGCTGTCCGCGCTTGGACACTTTGTATGTCGTGGCCAGATCTTTAAAGTTCGATATGACACCTTGACACTCCCAACGCGAGATGGCGGACTCAGTCTCACCGATGTACACAAAAAAGCGAAAGCTCTTTATTTCTGCAAAACTTACAAGCTATGGAAACAGTCACCGACCAGTCTGACCGCTCTTGTCCTGAATGAAATCGCACCGACTGATCTTCAACCGCCAATTGATGTGCACCATATACCGACTGCGCTCTACCACTTCAAGAGTTTTCTCTTAGAGTATAGTTATGTCCATACAACAGTCTCTGAAAAGAATTTGACGACAGTTAAGGCAATCTACAACTCCCTTGTGGCAACTAAATCACGGAATGTTATCGAACAAAAATTTCCAAACTACAACTGGGACGCGACGTGGCAAAACATCCACAGCCCCTACTTACCTTCGCAAGTAAAGGCGACGTGGTACGCTGCCGTCAATAGAAAAATCCCGACGCAGTCCAGGCTTCATGCAATTCATTTGCAGGACTCGCCAATGTGTGTCACGTGTAATCTCATAGACAGCGAAGAACACCGTTTCGTCTGTGGTACCACGAAAGATATATGGGGTTACGCCCGACAGAAACTGTCGAGCATCAAGAGGACCTCACCATCTGCGATAACGCCAGCTGACTTTCTCAACCCTGAAGCAATCCCATTTCCCAGGACAAAGCGGAATGCTGTCAACTGGATAATAGGTCACACAGTGCACTATATTTTTAGTACTGGCGATAAGAACAAAGACGATTTCGTTCTATACCTGACCCTGCAGCACAGCATGATCGCACGCGAACGTAACTACAAGGCGACCTTTGCCAACTTTTTAAGCAAGACCATTGTGTGATATGCGATTCGACACTCGACCCGTCAGTCTTGCCATGACGGGGAACGTAATATTTAAAGAACGCCCGAAACTATACAAAAAAATAAAAAAAAAAAAAAAAAAAAAAAAAAAAAAAAAGAAGAAAAAACAAAAAAAAAAATAAAAAAAAAAAAAAAAAAAGCGGTCTAAGGCGCTGGTTTTAGGCACCAGTAAATAAAAAAAAAAAAAAAAAGTGGTAGAGCACTGGTCTAATAAACCAGGGGTCGTAAGTTCCATCCTCAAAAAAAAAAAAAAAAAAAAAAAAAAATGGATAAGGCGTCGGTCTTCGGCAAATTATATGGAGAAAAAAAAAAAAAAAAAAAAAAAAAAAGTGGTAGAGCACTGGTCTAATAAACCAGGGGTCGTAAGTTCCATCCTCACAGGAGAAAGATGAAATTTGGAAATCAGTTGCGCGTCGTGGCCGTATAGCAAACAGTAAAAAAAAAAAAAAAAAAAAAAAAAAAAAAAAAAAAAAAAGCGGTCTAAGGCGCTGGTATCAGGCACCAGTCTCTTTGGAGGCGTGGGTTCCAAACCCACAGGTGCCAAACGTGTAATGTTGCCTGTGTCGTAGACAGCTGCACTCATTGCCCGCAAAGAAAACGGCACAACAAGGCGTGAGCGTCTGTTTCGTGAATTGTCGTAGAACAGTGCGTGGTGCAACGACAGGATTTGTAGGCGCCTTTTGCTCTCATCATTGCTGGCGTTCGTCTCCACGAAATGCGTCCGGAGCACGCCGCTCTATAACGCGAGAGAGTGGATTTTTTTACACTTGTCGTCGATTAACCGTGGGTTGCTGCTGCGTTCGCTGGAGGAGCGCTGCCGTCGTTATCCGGTGTGGTCTAGTGGCTAGGATACCTGGCTCTCACCCAGGAGGCCCGGGTTCGATTCCCGGTACCGGAAGTGCGCGTTTTTGTTGCTCCTCTTATGCGACTTGTCTCGACTTTGCTCGACTGACGCTACGCTGACGCGTGCACAAAGCCACGTTAAGTATGATTCGTTGCAACACCTGACGGCGAGAGAGATGGGCGTCTATCCACTTGTTATCCAGCCACATACCGGTACCTGTTGTCAAGAGGCTTGGAGGTCTGCAACACATTGCCACGGAGGTGGATGCAGCTAACCACTGTAGTTAGTGTACTGACAGCGCAGGCACGTTCATTAGCTCGCATGCATGTGATGGAGACCGTGTCTGCCACTGCTGTGGCGTACACCTTGGCCTAGGCTTAGGCTTTGCTGTGTATCGACACTTGCATTCCAGCCAGCTGCTTCCGTGGGCGCCTCCGTGGCCATGGCCGTGATCGTCTAGTGGTTAGGACATTGCGTTGTGGCCGCAATAACCCAGGTTCGAATCCTGGTCACGGCAATTTTTGAAAGTTTCTCCTTGCTGCCGTTGCATTGACGATAGTGCACGAGTACCCGAAATCACAGTGCTTCCTTGGTTTTTCACTCGTGTTCCGCAGGCCGCAGTCCGTACTACCACTTCATCACAAGTGCAACCTTCTTGAGCTCACATATGTCTGTTACATGGAACATTCTAGCTCCGCCCGACAGGTACAGCTATGATACTTTAGTGGTTACGGAAAGCCCAGGTTTCGAAACATGGTCACGGCACGAAAACGTCTCTTGATGCTGTCTCCTTAACTGCGACAGCTACAGACAAGTGGCGTCGCTACCATACGGCGGGCACGGCACTTTCTTGTTGTGGATGGCCTAAAGAGATGCTTCCAGTGGACATGGCACGGCGATTGCCAAGATACTTCCATTTCGAAGTGACCTTTGTAGTACAAATGAAACGTTTTGCCGCTGCTGCTCCAACGGTAACGTGGCCGAGCGGTCTAAGGCGCTGGTTTTAGGCACCAGTCTCTTCGGAGGCGTGGGTTCGAATCCCACCGTTGCCAATTTTGACGTCTCATTTTTGTGCCGATGCGGTGTGTTCTCGTGGGGTAGGACGCAGCTCTTGTGACGCGCGTGTTGTGTAGGTAGCGTGGCCGAGCGGTCTAAGGCGCTGGTATCAGGCACCAGTCTCTTTGGAGGCGTGGGTTCCAAACCCACAGGTGCCAAACGTGTAATGTTGCCTGTGTCGTAGACAGCTGCACTCATTGCCCGCAAAGAAAACGGCACAACAAGGCGTGAGCGTCTGTTTCGTGAATTGTCGTAGAACAGTGCGTGGTGCAACGACAGGATTTGTAGGCGCCTTTTGCTCTCATCATTGCTGGCGTTCGTCTCCACGAAATGCGTCCGGAGCACGCCGCTCTATAACGCGAGAGAGTGGATTTTTTTACACTTGTCGTCGATTAACCGTGGGTTGCTGCTGCGTTCGCTGGAGGAGCGCTGCCGTCGTTATCCGGTGTGGTCTAGTGGCTAGGATACCTGGCTCTCACCCAGGAGGCCCGGGTTCGATTCCCGGTACCGGAAGTGCGCGTTTTTGTTGCTCCTCTTATGCGACTTGTCTCGACTTTGCTCGACTGACGCTACGCTGACGCGTGCACAAAGCCACGTTAAGTATGATTCGTTGCAACACCTGACGGCGAGAGAGATGGGCGTCTATCCACTTGTTATCCAGCCACATACCGGTACCTGTTGTCAAGAGGCTTGGAGGTCTGCAACACATTGCCACGGAGGTGGATGCAGCTAACCACTGTAGTTAGTGTACTGACAGCGCAGGCACGTTCATTAGCTCGCATGCATGTGATGGAGACCGTGTCTGCCACTGCTGTGGCGTACACCTTGGCCTAGGCTTAGGCTTTGCTGTGTATCGACACTTGCATTCCAGCCAGCTGCTTCCGTGGGCGCCTCCGTGGCCATGGCCGTGATCGTCTAGTGGTTAGGACATTGCGTTGTGGCCGCAATAACCCAGGTTCGAATCCTGGTCACGGCAATTTTTGAAAGTTTCTCCTTGCTGCCGTTGCATTGACGATAGTGCACGAGTACCCGAAATCACAGTGCTTCCTTGGTTTTTCACTCGTGTTCCGCAGGCCGCAGTCCGTACTACCACTTCATCACAAGTGCAACCTTCTTGAGCTCACATATGTCTGTTACATGGAACATTCTAGCTCCGCCCGACAGGTACAGCTATGATACTTTAGTGGTTACGGAAAGCCCAGGTTTCGAAACATGGTCACGGCACGAAAACGTCTCTTGATGCTGTCTCCTTAACTGCGACAGCTACAGACAAGTGGCGTCGCTACCATACGGCGGGCACGGCACTTTCTTGTTGTGGATGGCCTAAAGAGATGCTTCCAGTGGACATGGCACGGCGATTGCCAAGATACTTCCATTTCGAAGTGACCTTTGTAGTACAAATGAAACGTTTTGCCGCTGCTGCTCCAACGGTAACGTGGCCGAGCGGTCTAAGGCGCTGGTTTTAGGCACCAGTCTCTTCGGAGGCGTGGGTTCGAATCCCACCGTTGCCAATTTTGACGTCTCATTTTTGTGCCGATGCGGTGTGTTCTCGTGGGGTAGGACGCAGCTCTTGTGACGCGCGTGTTGTGTAGGTAGCGTGGCCGAGCGGTCTAAGGCGCTGGTATCAGGCACCAGTCTCTTTGGAGGCGTGGGTTCCAAACCCACAGGTGCCAAACGTGTAATGTTGCCTGTGTCGTAGACAGCTGCACTCATTGCCCGCAAAGAAAACGGCACAACAAGGCGTGAGCGTCTGTTTCGTGAATTGTCGTAGAACAGTGCGTGGTGCAACGACAGGATTTGTAGGCGCCTTTTGCTCTCATCATTGCTGGCGTTCGTCTCCACGAAATGCGTCCGGAGCACGCCGCTCTATAACGCGAGAGAGTGGATTTTTTTACACTTGTCGTCGATTAACCGTGGGTTGCTGCTGCGTTCGCTGGAGGAGCGCTGCCGTCGTTATCCGGTGTGGTCTAGTGGCTAGGATACCTGGCTCTCACCCAGGAGGCCCGGGTTCGATTCCCGGTACCGGAAGTGCGCGTTTTTGTTGCTCCTCTTATGCGACTTGTCTCGACTTTGCTCGACTGACGCTACGCTGACGCGTGCACAAAGCCACGTTAAGTATGATTCGTTGCAACACCTGACGGCGAGAGAGATGGGCGTCTATCCACTTGTTATCCAGCCACATACCGGTACCTGTTGTCAAGAGGCTTGGAGGTCTGCAACACATTGCCACGGAGGTGGATGCAGCTAACCACTGTAGTTAGTGTACTGACAGCGCAGGCACGTTCATTAGCTCGCATGCATGTGATGGAGACCGTGTCTGCCACTGCTGTGGCGTACACCTTGGCCTAGGCTTAGGCTTTGCTGTGTATCGACACTTGCATTCCAGCCAGCTGCTTCCGTGGGCGCCTCCGTGGCCATGGCCGTGATCGTCTAGTGGTTAGGACATTGCGTTGTGGCCGCAATAACCCAGGTTCGAATCCTGGTCACGGCAATTTTTGAAAGTTTCTCCTTGCTGCCGTTGCATTGACGATAGTGCACGAGTACCCGAAATCACAGTGCTTCCTTGGTTTTTCACTCGTGTTCCGCAGGCCGCAGTCCGTACTACCACTTCATCACAAGTGCAACCTTCTTGAGCTCACATATGTCTGTTACATGGAACATTCTAGCTCCGCCCGACAGGTACAGCTATGATACTTTAGTGGTTACGGAAAGCCCAGGTTTCGAAACATGGTCACGGCACGAAAACGTCTCTTGATGCTGTCTCCTTAACTGCGACAGCTACAGACAAGTGGCGTCGCTACCATACGGCGGGCACGGCACTTTCTTGTTGTGGATGGCCTAAAGAGATGCTTCCAGTGGACATGGCACGGCGATTGCCAAGATACTTCCATTTCGAAGTGACCTTTGTAGTACAAATGAAACGTTTTGCCGCTGCTGCTCCAACGGTAACGTGGCCGAGCGGTCTAAGGCGCTGGTTTTAGGCACCAGTCTCTTCGGAGGCGTGGGTTCGAATCCCACCGTTGCCAATTTTGACGTCTCATTTTTGTGCCGATGCGGTGTGTTCTCGTGGGGTAGGACGCAGCTCTTGTGACGCGCGTGTTGTGTAGGTAGCGTGGCCGAGCGGTCTAAGGCGCTGGTATCAGGCACCAGTCTCTTTGGAGGCGTGGGTTCCAAACCCACAGGTGCCAAACGTGTAATGTTGCCTGTGTCGTAGACAGCTGCACTCATTGCCCGCAAAGAAAACGGCACAACAAGGCGTGAGCGTCTGTTTCGTGAATTGTCGTAGAACAGTGCGTGGTGCAACGACAGGATTTGTAGGCGCCTTTTGCTCTCATCATTGCTGGCGTTCGTCTCCACGAAATGCGTCCGGAGCACGCCGCTCTATAACGCGAGAGAGTGGATTTTTTTACACTTGTCGTCGATTAACCGTGGGTTGCTGCTGCGTTCGCTGGAGGAGCGCTGCCGTCGTTATCCGGTGTGGTCTAGTGGCTAGGATACCTGGCTCTCACCCAGGAGGCCCGGGTTCGATTCCCGGTACCGGAAGTGCGCGTTTTTGTTGCTCCTCTTATGCGACTTGTCTCGACTTTGCTCGACTGACGCTACGCTGACGCGTGCACAAAGCCACGTTAAGTATGATTCGTTGCAACACCTGACGGCGAGAGAGATGGGCGTCTATCCACTTGTTATCCAGCCACATACCGGTACCTGTTGTCAAGAGGCTTGGAGGTCTGCAACACATTGCCACGGAGGTGGATGCAGCTAACCACTGTAGTTAGTGTACTGACAGCGCAGGCACGTTCATTAGCTCGCATGCATGTGATGGAGACCGTGTCTGCCACTGCTGTGGCGTACACCTTGGCCTAGGCTTAGGCTTTGCTGTGTATCGACACTTGCATTCCAGCCAGCTGCTTCCGTGGGCGCCTCCGTGGCCATGGCCGTGATCGTCTAGTGGTTAGGACATTGCGTTGTGGCCGCAATAACCCAGGTTCGAATCCTGGTCACGGCAATTTTTGAAAGTTTCTCCTTGCTGCCGTTGCATTGACGATAGTGCACGAGTACCCGAAATCACAGTGCTTCCTTGGTTTTTCACTCGTGTTCCGCAGGCCGCAGTCCGTACTACCACTTCATCACAAGTGCAACCTTCTTGAGCTCACATATGTCTGTTACATGGAACATTCTAGCTCCGCCCGACAGGTACAGCTATGATACTTTAGTGGTTACGGAAAGCCCAGGTTTCGAAACATGGTCACGGCACGAAAACGTCTCTTGATGCTGTCTCCTTAACTGCGACAGCTACAGACAAGTGGCGTCGCTACCATACGGCGGGCACGGCACTTTCTTGTTGTGGATGGCCTAAAGAGATGCTTCCAGTGGACATGGCACGGCGATTGCCAAGATACTTCCATTTCGAAGTGACCTTTGTAGTACAAATGAAACGTTTTGCCGCTGCTGCTCCAACGGTAACGTGGCCGAGCGGTCTAAGGCGCTGGTTTTAGGCACCAGTCTCTTCGGAGGCGTGGGTTCGAATCCCACCGTTGCCAATTTTGACGTCTCATTTTTGTGCCGATGCGGTGTGTTCTCGTGGGGTAGGACGCAGCTCTTGTGACGCGCGTGTTGTGTAGGTAGCGTGGCCGAGCGGTCTAAGGCGCTGGTATCAGGCACCAGTCTCTTTGGAGGCGTGGGTTCCAAACCCACAGGTGCCAAACGTGTAATGTTGCCTGTGTCGTAGACAGCTGCACTCATTGCCCGCAAAGAAAACGGCACAACAAGGCGTGAGCGTCTGTTTCGTGAATTGTCGTAGAACAGTGCGTGGTGCAACGACAGGATTTGTAGGCGCCTTTTGCTCTCATCATTGCTGGCGTTCGTCTCCACGAAATGCGTCCGGAGCACGCCGCTCTATAACGCGAGAGAGTGGATTTTTTTACACTTGTCGTCGATTAACCGTGGGTTGCTGCTGCGTTCGCTGGAGGAGCGCTGCCGTCGTTATCCGGTGTGGTCTAGTGGCTAGGATACCTGGCTCTCACCCAGGAGGCCCGGGTTCGATTCCCGGTACCGGAAGTGCGCGTTTTTGTTGCTCCTCTTATGCGACTTGTCTCGACTTTGCTCGACTGACGCTACGCTGACGCGTGCACAAAGCCACGTTAAGTATGATTCGTTGCAACACCTGACGGCGAGAGAGATGGGCGTCTATCCACTTGTTATCCAGCCACATACCGGTACCTGTTGTCAAGAGGCTTGGAGGTCTGCAACACATTGCCACGGAGGTGGATGCAGCTAACCACTGTAGTTAGTGTACTGACAGCGCAGGCACGTTCATTAGCTCGCATGCATGTGATGGAGACCGTGTCTGCCACTGCTGTGGCGTACACCTTGGCCTAGGCTTAGGCTTTGCTGTGTATCGACACTTGCATTCCAGCCAGCTGCTTCCGTGGGCGCCTCCGTGGCCATGGCCGTGATCGTCTAGTGGTTAGGACATTGCGTTGTGGCCGCAATAACCCAGGTTCGAATCCTGGTCACGGCAATTTTTGAAAGTTTCTCCTTGCTGCCGTTGCATTGACGATAGTGCACGAGTACCCGAAATCACAGTGCTTCCTTGGTTTTTCACTCGTGTTCCGCAGGCCGCAGTCCGTACTACCACTTCATCACAAGTGCAACCTTCTTGAGCTCACATATGTCTGTTACATGGAACATTCTAGCTCCGCCCGACAGGTACAGCTATGATACTTTAGTGGTTACGGAAAGCCCAGGTTTCGAAACATGGTCACGGCACGAAAACGTCTCTTGATGCTGTCTCCTTAACTGCGACAGCTACAGACAAGTGGCGTCGCTACCATACGGCGGGCACGGCACTTTCTTGTTGTGGATGGCCTAAAGAGATGCTTCCAGTGGACATGGCACGGCGATTGCCAAGATACTTCCATTTCGAAGTGACCTTTGTAGTACAAATGAAACGTTTTGCCGCTGCTGCTCCAACGGTAACGTGGCCGAGCGGTCTAAGGCGCTGGTTTTAGGCACCAGTCTCTTCGGAGGCGTGGGTTCGAATCCCACCGTTGCCAATTTTGACGTCTCATTTTTGTGCCGATGCGGTGTGTTCTCGTGGGGTAGGACGCAGCTCTTGTGACGCGCGTGTTGTGTAGGTAGCGTGGCCGAGCGGTCTAAGGCGCTGGTATCAGGCACCAGTCTCTTTGGAGGCGTGGGTTCCAAACCCACAGGTGCCAAACGTGTAATGTTGCCTGTGTCGTAGACAGCTGCACTCATTGCCCGCAAAGAAAACGGCACAACAAGGCGTGAGCGTCTGTTTCGTGAATTGTCGTAGAACAGTGCGTGGTGCAACGACAGGATTTGTAGGCGCCTTTTGCTCTCATCATTGCTGGCGTTCGTCTCCACGAAATGCGTCCGGAGCACGCCGCTCTATAACGCGAGAGAGTGGATTTTTTTACACTTGTCGTCGATTAACCGTGGGTTGCTGCTGCGTTCGCTGGAGGAGCGCTGCCGTCGTTATCCGGTGTGGTCTAGTGGCTAGGATACCTGGCTCTCACCCAGGAGGCCCGGGTTCGATTCCCGGTACCGGAAGTGCGCGTTTTTGTTGCTCCTCTTATGCGACTTGTCTCGACTTTGCTCGACTGACGCTACGCTGACGCGTGCACAAAGCCACGTTAAGTATGATTCGTTGCAACACCTGACGGCGAGAGAGATGGGCGTCTATCCACTTGTTATCCAGCCACATACCGGTACCTGTTGTCAAGAGGCTTGGAGGTCTGCAACACATTGCCACGGAGGTGGATGCAGCTAACCACTGTAGTTAGTGTACTGACAGCGCAGGCACGTTCATTAGCTCGCATGCATGTGATGGAGACCGTGTCTGCCACTGCTGTGGCGTACACCTTGGCCTAGGCTTAGGCTTTGCTGTGTATCGACACTTGCATTCCAGCCAGCTGCTTCCGTGGGCGCCTCCGTGGCCATGGCCGTGATCGTCTAGTGGTTAGGACATTGCGTTGTGGCCGCAATAACCCAGGTTCGAATCCTGGTCACGGCAATTTTTGAAAGTTTCTCCTTGCTGCCGTTGCATTGACGATAGTGCACGAGTACCCGAAATCACAGTGCTTCCTTGGTTTTTCACTCGTGTTCCGCAGGCCGCAGTCCGTACTACCACTTCATCACAAGTGCAACCTTCTTGAGCTCACATATGTCTGTTACATGGAACATTCTAGCTCCGCCCGACAGGTACAGCTATGATACTTTAGTGGTTACGGAAAGCCCAGGTTTCGAAACATGGTCACGGCACGAAAACGTCTCTTGATGCTGTCTCCTTAACTGCGACAGCTACAGACAAGTGGCGTCGCTACCATACGGCGGGCACGGCACTTTCTTGTTGTGGATGGCCTAAAGAGATGCTTCCAGTGGACATGGCACGGCGATTGCCAAGATACTTCCATTTCGAAGTGACCTTTGTAGTACAAATGAAACGTTTTGCCGCTGCTGCTCCAACGGTAACGTGGCCGAGCGGTCTAAGGCGCTGGTTTTAGGCACCAGTCTCTTCGGAGGCGTGGGTTCGAATCCCACCGTTGCCAATTTTGACGTCTCATTTTTGTGCCGATGCGGTGTGTTCTCGTGGGGTAGGACGCAGCTCTTGTGACGCGCGTGTTGTGTAGGTAGCGTGGCCGAGCGGTCTAAGGCGCTGGTATCAGGCACCAGTCTCTTTGGAGGCGTGGGTTCCAAACCCACAGGTGCCAAACGTGTAATGTTGCCTGTGTCGTAGACAGCTGCACTCATTGCCCGCAAAGAAAACGGCACAACAAGGCGTGAGCGTCTGTTTCGTGAATTGTCGTAGAACAGTGCGTGGTGCAACGACAGGATTTGTAGGCGCCTTTTGCTCTCATCATTGCTGGCGTTCGTCTCCACGAAATGCGTCCGGAGCACGCCGCTCTATAACGCGAGAGAGTGGATTTTTTTACACTTGTCGTCGATTAACCGTGGGTTGCTGCTGCGTTCGCTGGAGGAGCGCTGCCGTCGTTATCCGGTGTGGTCTAGTGGCTAGGATACCTGGCTCTCACCCAGGAGGCCCGGGTTCGATTCCCGGTACCGGAAGTGCGCGTTTTTGTTGCTCCTCTTATGCGACTTGTCTCGACTTTGCTCGACTGACGCTACGCTGACGCGTGCACAAAGCCACGTTAAGTATGATTCGTTGCAACACCTGACGGCGAGAGAGATGGGCGTCTATCCACTTGTTATCCAGCCACATACCGGTACCTGTTGTCAAGAGGCTTGGAGGTCTGCAACACATTGCCACGGAGGTGGATGCAGCTAACCACTGTAGTTAGTGTACTGACAGCGCAGGCACGTTCATTAGCTCGCATGCATGTGATGGAGACCGTGTCTGCCACTGCTGTGGCGTACACCTTGGCCTAGGCTTAGGCTTTGCTGTGTATCGACACTTGCATTCCAGCCAGCTGCTTCCGTGGGCGCCTCCGTGGCCATGGCCGTGATCGTCTAGTGGTTAGGACATTGCGTTGTGGCCGCAATAACCCAGGTTCGAATCCTGGTCACGGCAATTTTTGAAAGTTTCTCCTTGCTGCCGTTGCATTGACGATAGTGCACGAGTACCCGAAATCACAGTGCTTCCTTGGTTTTTCACTCGTGTTCCGCAGGCCGCAGTCCGTACTACCACTTCATCACAAGTGCAACCTTCTTGAGCTCACATATGTCTGTTACATGGAACATTCTAGCTCCGCCCGACAGGTACAGCTATGATACTTTAGTGGTTACGGAAAGCCCAGGTTTCGAAACATGGTCACGGCACGAAAACGTCTCTTGATGCTGTCTCCTTAACTGCGACAGCTACAGACAAGTGGCGTCGCTACCATACGGCGGGCACGGCACTTTCTTGTTGTGGATGGCCTAAAGAGATGCTTCCAGTGGACATGGCACGGCGATTGCCAAGATACTTCCATTTCGAAGTGACCTTTGTAGTACAAATGAAACGTTTTGCCGCTGCTGCTCCAACGGTAACGTGGCCGAGCGGTCTAAGGCGCTGGTTTTAGGCACCAGTCTCTTCGGAGGCGTGGGTTCGAATCCCACCGTTGCCAATTTTGACGTCTCATTTTTGTGCCGATGCGGTGTGTTCTCGTGGGGTAGGACGCAGCTCTTGTGACGCGCGTGTTGTGTAGGTAGCGTGGCCGAGCGGTCTAAGGCGCTGGTATCAGGCACCAGTCTCTTTGGAGGCGTGGGTTCCAAACCCACAGGTGCCAAACGTGTAATGTTGCCTGTGTCGTAGACAGCTGCACTCATTGCCCGCAAAGAAAACGGCACAACAAGGCGTGAGCGTCTGTTTCGTGAATTGTCGTAGAACAGTGCGTGGTGCAACGACAGGATTTGTAGGCGCCTTTTGCTCTCATCATTGCTGGCGTTCGTCTCCACGAAATGCGTCCGGAGCACGCCGCTCTATAACGCGAGAGAGTGGATTTTTTTACACTTGTCGTCGATTAACCGTGGGTTGCTGCTGCGTTCGCTGGAGGAGCGCTGCCGTCGTTATCCGGTGTGGTCTAGTGGCTAGGATACCTGGCTCTCACCCAGGAGGCCCGGGTTCGATTCCCGGTACCGGAAGTGCGCGTTTTTGTTGCTCCTCTTATGCGACTTGTCTCGACTTTGCTCGACTGACGCTACGCTGACGCGTGCACAAAGCCACGTTAAGTATGATTCGTTGCAACACCTGACGGCGAGAGAGATGGGCGTCTATCCACTTGTTATCCAGCCACATACCGGTACCTGTTGTCAAGAGGCTTGGAGGTCTGCAACACATTGCCACGGAGGTGGATGCAGCTAACCACTGTAGTTAGTGTACTGACAGCGCAGGCACGTTCATTAGCTCGCATGCATGTGATGGAGACCGTGTCTGCCACTGCTGTGGCGTACACCTTGGCCTAGGCTTAGGCTTTGCTGTGTATCGACACTTGCATTCCAGCCAGCTGCTTCCGTGGGCGCCTCCGTGGCCATGGCCGTGATCGTCTAGTGGTTAGGACATTGCGTTGTGGCCGCAATAACCCAGGTTCGAATCCTGGTCACGGCAATTTTTGAAAGTTTCTCCTTGCTGCCGTTGCATTGACGATAGTGCACGAGTACCCGAAATCACAGTGCTTCCTTGGTTTTTCACTCGTGTTCCGCAGGCCGCAGTCCGTACTACCACTTCATCACAAGTGCAACCTTCTTGAGCTCACATATGTCTGTTACATGGAACATTCTAGCTCCGCCCGACAGGTACAGCTATGATACTTTAGTGGTTACGGAAAGCCCAGGTTTCGAAACATGGTCACGGCACGAAAACGTCTCTTGATGCTGTCTCCTTAACTGCGACAGCTACAGACAAGTGGCGTCGCTACCATACGGCGGGCACGGCACTTTCTTGTTGTGGATGGCCTAAAGAGATGCTTCCAGTGGACATGGCACGGCGATTGCCAAGATACTTCCATTTCGAAGTGACCTTTGTAGTACAAATGAAACGTTTTGCCGCTGCTGCTCCAACGGTAACGTGGCCGAGCGGTCTAAGGCGCTGGTTTTAGGCACCAGTCTCTTCGGAGGCGTGGGTTCGAATCCCACCGTTGCCAATTTTGACGTCTCATTTTTGTGCCGATGCGGTGTGTTCTCGTGGGGTAGGACGCAGCTCTTGTGACGCGCGTGTTGTGTAGGTAGCGTGGCCGAGCGGTCTAAGGCGCTGGTATCAGGCACCAGTCTCTTTGGAGGCGTGGGTTCCAAACCCACAGGTGCCAAACGTGTAATGTTGCCTGTGTCGTAGACAGCTGCACTCATTGCCCGCAAAGAAAACGGCACAACAAGGCGTGAGCGTCTGTTTCGTGAATTGTCGTAGAACAGTGCGTGGTGCAACGACAGGATTTGTAGGCGCCTTTTGCTCTCATCATTGCTGGCGTTCGTCTCCACGAAATGCGTCCGGAGCACGCCGCTCTATAACGCGAGAGAGTGGATTTTTTTACACTTGTCGTCGATTAACCGTGGGTTGCTGCTGCGTTCGCTGGAGGAGCGCTGCCGTCGTTATCCGGTGTGGTCTAGTGGCTAGGATACCTGGCTCTCACCCAGGAGGCCCGGGTTCGATTCCCGGTACCGGAAGTGCGCGTTTTTGTTGCTCCTCTTATGCGACTTGTCTCGACTTTGCTCGACTGACGCTACGCTGACGCGTGCACAAAGCCACGTTAAGTATGATTCGTTGCAACACCTGACGGCGAGAGAGATGGGCGTCTATCCACTTGTTATCCAGCCACATACCGGTACCTGTTGTCAAGAGGCTTGGAGGTCTGCAACACATTGCCACGGAGGTGGATGCAGCTAACCACTGTAGTTAGTGTACTGACAGCGCAGGCACGTTCATTAGCTCGCATGCATGTGATGGAGACCGTGTCTGCCACTGCTGTGGCGTACACCTTGGCCTAGGCTTAGGCTTTGCTGTGTATCGACACTTGCATTCCAGCCAGCTGCTTCCGTGGGCGCCTCCGTGGCCATGGCCGTGATCGTCTAGTGGTTAGGACATTGCGTTGTGGCCGCAATAACCCAGGTTCGAATCCTGGTCACGGCAATTTTTGAAAGTTTCTCCTTGCTGCCGTTGCATTGACGATAGTGCACGAGTACCCGAAATCACAGTGCTTCCTTGGTTTTTCACTCGTGTTCCGCAGGCCGCAGTCCGTACTACCACTTCATCACAAGTGCAACCTTCTTGAGCTCACATATGTCTGTTACATGGAACATTCTAGCTCCGCCCGACAGGTACAGCTATGATACTTTAGTGGTTACGGAAAGCCCAGGTTTCGAAACATGGTCACGGCACGAAAACGTCTCTTGATGCTGTCTCCTTAACTGCGACAGCTACAGACAAGTGGCGTCGCTACCATACGGCGGGCACGGCACTTTCTTGTTGTGGATGGCCTAAAGAGATGCTTCCAGTGGACATGGCACGGCGATTGCCAAGATACTTCCATTTCGAAGTGACCTTTGTAGTACAAATGAAACGTTTTGCCGCTGCTGCTCCAACGGTAACGTGGCCGAGCGGTCTAAGGCGCTGGTTTTAGGCACCAGTCTCTTCGGAGGCGTGGGTTCGAATCCCACCGTTGCCAATTTTGACGTCTCATTTTTGTGCCGATGCGGTGTGTTCTCGTGGGGTAGGACGCAGCTCTTGTGACGCGCGTGTTGTGTAGGTAGCGTGGCCGAGCGGTCTAAGGCGCTGGTATCAGGCACCAGTCTCTTTGGAGGCGTGGGTTCCAAACCCACAGGTGCCAAACGTGTAATGTTGCCTGTGTCGTAGACAGCTGCACTCATTGCCCGCAAAGAAAACGGCACAACAAGGCGTGAGCGTCTGTTTCGTGAATTGTCGTAGAACAGTGCGTGGTGCAACGACAGGATTTGTAGGCGCCTTTTGCTCTCATCATTGCTGGCGTTCGTCTCCACGAAATGCGTCCGGAGCACGCCGCTCTATAACGCGAGAGAGTGGATTTTTTTACACTTGTCGTCGATTAACCGTGGGTTGCTGCTGCGTTCGCTGGAGGAGCGCTGCCGTCGTTATCCGGTGTGGTCTAGTGGCTAGGATACCTGGCTCTCACCCAGGAGGCCCGGGTTCGATTCCCGGTACCGGAAGTGCGCGTTTTTGTTGCTCCTCTTATGCGACTTGTCTCGACTTTGCTCGACTGACGCTACGCTGACGCGTGCACAAAGCCACGTTAAGTATGATTCGTTGCAACACCTGACGGCGAGAGAGATGGGCGTCTATCCACTTGTTATCCAGCCACATACCGGTACCTGTTGTCAAGAGGCTTGGAGGTCTGCAACACATTGCCACGGAGGTGGATGCAGCTAACCACTGTAGTTAGTGTACTGACAGCGCAGGCACGTTCATTAGCTCGCATGCATGTGATGGAGACCGTGTCTGCCACTGCTGTGGCGTACACCTTGGCCTAGGCTTAGGCTTTGCTGTGTATCGACACTTGCATTCCAGCCAGCTGCTTCCGTGGGCGCCTCCGTGGCCATGGCCGTGATCGTCTAGTGGTTAGGACATTGCGTTGTGGCCGCAATAACCCAGGTTCGAATCCTGGTCACGGCAATTTTTGAAAGTTTCTCCTTGCTGCCGTTGCATTGACGATAGTGCACGAGTACCCGAAATCACAGTGCTTCCTTGGTTTTTCACTCGTGTTCCGCAGGCCGCAGTCCGTACTACCACTTCATCACAAGTGCAACCTTCTTGAGCTCACATATGTCTGTTACATGGAACATTCTAGCTCCGCCCGACAGGTACAGCTATGATACTTTAGTGGTTACGGAAAGCCCAGGTTTCGAAACATGGTCACGGCACGAAAACGTCTCTTGATGCTGTCTCCTTAACTGCGACAGCTACAGACAAGTGGCGTCGCTACCATACGGCGGGCACGGCACTTTCTTGTTGTGGATGGCCTAAAGAGATGCTTCCAGTGGACATGGCACGGCGATTGCCAAGATACTTCCATTTCGAAGTGACCTTTGTAGTACAAATGAAACGTTTTGCCGCTGCTGCTCCAACGGTAACGTGGCCGAGCGGTCTAAGGCGCTGGTTTTAGGCACCAGTCTCTTCGGAGGCGTGGGTTCGAATCCCACCGTTGCCAATTTTGACGTCTCATTTTTGTGCCGATGCGGTGTGTTCTCGTGGGGTAGGACGCAGCTCTTGTGACGCGCGTGTTGTGTAGGTAGCGTGGCCGAGCGGTCTAAGGCGCTGGTATCAGGCACCAGTCTCTTTGGAGGCGTGGGTTCCAAACCCACAGGTGCCAAACGTGTAATGTTGCCTGTGTCGTAGACAGCTGCACTCATTGCCCGCAAAGAAAACGGCACAACAAGGCGTGAGCGTCTGTTTCGTGAATTGTCGTAGAACAGTGCGTGGTGCAACGACAGGATTTGTAGGCGCCTTTTGCTCTCATCATTGCTGGCGTTCGTCTCCACGAAATGCGTCCGGAGCACGCCGCTCTATAACGCGAGAGAGTGGATTTTTTTACACTTGTCGTCGATTAACCGTGGGTTGCTGCTGCGTTCGCTGGAGGAGCGCTGCCGTCGTTATCCGGTGTGGTCTAGTGGCTAGGATACCTGGCTCTCACCCAGGAGGCCCGGGTTCGATTCCCGGTACCGGAAGTGCGCGTTTTTGTTGCTCCTCTTATGCGACTTGTCTCGACTTTGCTCGACTGACGCTACGCTGACGCGTGCACAAAGCCACGTTAAGTATGATTCGTTGCAACACCTGACGGCGAGAGAGATGGGCGTCTATCCACTTGTTATCCAGCCACATACCGGTACCTGTTGTCAAGAGGCTTGGAGGTCTGCAACACATTGCCACGGAGGTGGATGCAGCTAACCACTGTAGTTAGTGTACTGACAGCGCAGGCACGTTCATTAGCTCGCATGCATGTGATGGAGACCGTGTCTGCCACTGCTGTGGCGTACACCTTGGCCTAGGCTTAGGCTTTGCTGTGTATCGACACTTGCATTCCAGCCAGCTGCTTCCGTGGGCGCCTCCGTGGCCATGGCCGTGATCGTCTAGTGGTTAGGACATTGCGTTGTGGCCGCAATAACCCAGGTTCGAATCCTGGTCACGGCAATTTTTGAAAGTTTCTCCTTGCTGCCGTTGCATTGACGATAGTGCACGAGTACCCGAAATCACAGTGCTTCCTTGGTTTTTCACTCGTGTTCCGCAGGCCGCAGTCCGTACTACCACTTCATCACAAGTGCAACCTTCTTGAGCTCACATATGTCTGTTACATGGAACATTCTAGCTCCGCCCGACAGGTACAGCTATGATACTTTAGTGGTTACGGAAAGCCCAGGTTTCGAAACATGGTCACGGCACGAAAACGTCTCTTGATGCTGTCTCCTTAACTGCGACAGCTACAGACAAGTGGCGTCGCTACCATACGGCGGGCACGGCACTTTCTTGTTGTGGATGGCCTAAAGAGATGCTTCCAGTGGACATGGCACGGCGATTGCCAAGATACTTCCATTTCGAAGTGACCTTTGTAGTACAAATGAAACGTTTTGCCGCTGCTGCTCCAACGGTAACGTGGCCGAGCGGTCTAAGGCGCTGGTTTTAGGCACCAGTCTCTTCGGAGGCGTGGGTTCGAATCCCACCGTTGCCAATTTTGACGTCTCATTTTTGTGCCGATGCGGTGTGTTCTCGTGGGGTAGGACGCAGCTCTTGTGACGCGCGTGTTGTGTAGGTAGCGTGGCCGAGCGGTCTAAGGCGCTGGTATCAGGCACCAGTCTCTTTGGAGGCGTGGGTTCCAAACCCACAGGTGCCAAACGTGTAATGTTGCCTGTGTCGTAGACAGCTGCACTCATTGCCCGCAAAGAAAACGGCACAACAAGGCGTGAGCGTCTGTTTCGTGAATTGTCGTAGAACAGTGCGTGGTGCAACGACAGGATTTGTAGGCGCCTTTTGCTCTCATCATTGCTGGCGTTCGTCTCCACGAAATGCGTCCGGAGCACGCCGCTCTATAACGCGAGAGAGTGGATTTTTTTACACTTGTCGTCGATTAACCGTGGGTTGCTGCTGCGTTCGCTGGAGGAGCGCTGCCGTCGTTATCCGGTGTGGTCTAGTGGCTAGGATACCTGGCTCTCACCCAGGAGGCCCGGGTTCGATTCCCGGTACCGGAAGTGCGCGTTTTTGTTGCTCCTCTTATGCGACTTGTCTCGACTTTGCTCGACTGACGCTACGCTGACGCGTGCACAAAGCCACGTTAAGTATGATTCGTTGCAACACCTGACGGCGAGAGAGATGGGCGTCTATCCACTTGTTATCCAGCCACATACCGGTACCTGTTGTCAAGAGGCTTGGAGGTCTGCAACACATTGCCACGGAGGTGGATGCAGCTAACCACTGTAGTTAGTGTACTGACAGCGCAGGCACGTTCATTAGCTCGCATGCATGTGATGGAGACCGTGTCTGCCACTGCTGTGGCGTACACCTTGGCCTAGGCTTAGGCTTTGCTGTGTATCGACACTTGCATTCCAGCCAGCTGCTTCCGTGGGCGCCTCCGTGGCCATGGCCGTGATCGTCTAGTGGTTAGGACATTGCGTTGTGGCCGCAATAACCCAGGTTCGAATCCTGGTCACGGCAATTTTTGAAAGTTTCTCCTTGCTGCCGTTGCATTGACGATAGTGCACGAGTACCCGAAATCACAGTGCTTCCTTGGTTTTTCACTCGTGTTCCGCAGGCCGCAGTCCGTACTACCACTTCATCACAAGTGCAACCTTCTTGAGCTCACATATGTCTGTTACATGGAACATTCTAGCTCCGCCCGACAGGTACAGCTATGATACTTTAGTGGTTACGGAAAGCCCAGGTTTCGAAACATGGTCACGGCACGAAAACGTCTCTTGATGCTGTCTCCTTAACTGCGACAGCTACAGACAAGTGGCGTCGCTACCATACGGCGGGCACGGCACTTTCTTGTTGTGGATGGCCTAAAGAGATGCTTCCAGTGGACATGGCACGGCGATTGCCAAGATACTTCCATTTCGAAGTGACCTTTGTAGTACAAATGAAACGTTTTGCCGCTGCTGCTCCAACGGTAACGTGGCCGAGCGGTCTAAGGCGCTGGTTTTAGGCACCAGTCTCTTCGGAGGCGTGGGTTCGAATCCCACCGTTGCCAATTTTGACGTCTCATTTTTGTGCCGATGCGGTGTGTTCTCGTGGGGTAGGACGCAGCTCTTGTGACGCGCGTGTTGTGTAGGTAGCGTGGCCGAGCGGTCTAAGGCGCTGGTATCAGGCACCAGTCTCTTTGGAGGCGTGGGTTCCAAACCCACAGGTGCCAAACGTGTAATGTTGCCTGTGTCGTAGACAGCTGCACTCATTGCCCGCAAAGAAAACGGCACAACAAGGCGTGAGCGTCTGTTTCGTGAATTGTCGTAGAACAGTGCGTGGTGCAACGACAGGATTTGTAGGCGCCTTTTGCTCTCATCATTGCTGGCGTTCGTCTCCACGAAATGCGTCCGGAGCACGCCGCTCTATAACGCGAGAGAGTGGATTTTTTTACACTTGTCGTCGATTAACCGTGGGTTGCTGCTGCGTTCGCTGGAGGAGCGCTGCCGTCGTTATCCGGTGTGGTCTAGTGGCTAGGATACCTGGCTCTCACCCAGGAGGCCCGGGTTCGATTCCCGGTACCGGAAGTGCGCGTTTTTGTTGCTCCTCTTATGCGACTTGTCTCGACTTTGCTCGACTGACGCTACGCTGACGCGTGCACAAAGCCACGTTAAGTATGATTCGTTGCAACACCTGACGGCGAGAGAGATGGGCGTCTATCCACTTGTTATCCAGCCACATACCGGTACCTGTTGTCAAGAGGCTTGGAGGTCTGCAACACATTGCCACGGAGGTGGATGCAGCTAACCACTGTAGTTAGTGTACTGACAGCGCAGGCACGTTCATTAGCTCGCATGCATGTGATGGAGACCGTGTCTGCCACTGCTGTGGCGTACACCTTGGCCTAGGCTTAGGCTTTGCTGTGTATCGACACTTGCATTCCAGCCAGCTGCTTCCGTGGGCGCCTCCGTGGCCATGGCCGTGATCGTCTAGTGGTTAGGACATTGCGTTGTGGCCGCAATAACCCAGGTTCGAATCCTGGTCACGGCAATTTTTGAAAGTTTCTCCTTGCTGCCGTTGCATTGACGATAGTGCACGAGTACCCGAAATCACAGTGCTTCCTTGGTTTTTCACTCGTGTTCCGCAGGCCGCAGTCCGTACTACCACTTCATCACAAGTGCAACCTTCTTGAGCTCACATATGTCTGTTACATGGAACATTCTAGCTCCGCCCGACAGGTACAGCTATGATACTTTAGTGGTTACGGAAAGCCCAGGTTTCGAAACATGGTCACGGCACGAAAACGTCTCTTGATGCTGTCTCCTTAACTGCGACAGCTACAGACAAGTGGCGTCGCTACCATACGGCGGGCACGGCACTTTCTTGTTGTGGATGGCCTAAAGAGATGCTTCCAGTGGACATGGCACGGCGATTGCCAAGATACTTCCATTTCGAAGTGACCTTTGTAGTACAAATGAAACGTTTTGCCGCTGCTGCTCCAACGGTAACGTGGCCGAGCGGTCTAAGGCGCTGGTTTTAGGCACCAGTCTCTTCGGAGGCGTGGGTTCGAATCCCACCGTTGCCAATTTTGACGTCTCATTTTTGTGCCGATGCGGTGTGTTCTCGTGGGGTAGGACGCAGCTCTTGTGACGCGCGTGTTGTGTAGGTAGCGTGGCCGAGCGGTCTAAGGCGCTGGTATCAGGCACCAGTCTCTTTGGAGGCGTGGGTTCCAAACCCACAGGTGCCAAACGTGTAATGTTGCCTGTGTCGTAGACAGCTGCACTCATTGCCCGCAAAGAAAACGGCACAACAAGGCGTGAGCGTCTGTTTCGTGAATTGTCGTAGAACAGTGCGTGGTGCAACGACAGGATTTGTAGGCGCCTTTTGCTCTCATCATTGCTGGCGTTCGTCTCCACGAAATGCGTCCGGAGCACGCCGCTCTATAACGCGAGAGAGTGGATTTTTTTACACTTGTCGTCGATTAACCGTGGGTTGCTGCTGCGTTCGCTGGAGGAGCGCTGCCGTCGTTATCCGGTGTGGTCTAGTGGCTAGGATACCTGGCTCTCACCCAGGAGGCCCGGGTTCGATTCCCGGTACCGGAAGTGCGCGTTTTTGTTGCTCCTCTTATGCGACTTGTCTCGACTTTGCTCGACTGACGCTACGCTGACGCGTGCACAAAGCCACGTTAAGTATGATTCGTTGCAACACCTGACGGCGAGAGAGATGGGCGTCTATCCACTTGTTATCCAGCCACATACCGGTACCTGTTGTCAAGAGGCTTGGAGGTCTGCAACACATTGCCACGGAGGTGGATGCAGCTAACCACTGTAGTTAGTGTACTGACAGCGCAGGCACGTTCATTAGCTCGCATGCATGTGATGGAGACCGTGTCTGCCACTGCTGTGGCGTACACCTTGGCCTAGGCTTAGGCTTTGCTGTGTATCGACACTTGCATTCCAGCCAGCTGCTTCCGTGGGCGCCTCCGTGGCCATGGCCGTGATCGTCTAGTGGTTAGGACATTGCGTTGTGGCCGCAATAACCCAGGTTCGAATCCTGGTCACGGCAATTTTTGAAAGTTTCTCCTTGCTGCCGTTGCATTGACGATAGTGCACGAGTACCCGAAATCACAGTGCTTCCTTGGTTTTTCACTCGTGTTCCGCAGGCCGCAGTCCGTACTACCACTTCATCACAAGTGCAACCTTCTTGAGCTCACATATGTCTGTTACATGGAACATTCTAGCTCCGCCCGACAGGTACAGCTATGATACTTTAGTGGTTACGGAAAGCCCAGGTTTCGAAACATGGTCACGGCACGAAAACGTCTCTTGATGCTGTCTCCTTAACTGCGACAGCTACAGACAAGTGGCGTCGCTACCATACGGCGGGCACGGCACTTTCTTGTTGTGGATGGCCTAAAGAGATGCTTCCAGTGGACATGGCACGGCGATTGCCAAGATACTTCCATTTCGAAGTGACCTTTGTAGTACAAATGAAACGTTTTGCCGCTGCTGCTCCAACGGTAACGTGGCCGAGCGGTCTAAGGCGCTGGTTTTAGGCACCAGTCTCTTCGGAGGCGTGGGTTCGAATCCCACCGTTGCCAATTTTGACGTCTCATTTTTGTGCCGATGCGGTGTGTTCTCGTGGGGTAGGACGCAGCTCTTGTGACGCGCGTGTTGTGTAGGTAGCGTGGCCGAGCGGTCTAAGGCGCTGGTATCAGGCACCAGTCTCTTTGGAGGCGTGGGTTCCAAACCCACAGGTGCCAAACGTGTAATGTTGCCTGTGTCGTAGACAGCTGCACTCATTGCCCGCAAAGAAAACGGCACAACAAGGCGTGAGCGTCTGTTTCGTGAATTGTCGTAGAACAGTGCGTGGTGCAACGACAGGATTTGTAGGCGCCTTTTGCTCTCATCATTGCTGGCGTTCGTCTCCACGAAATGCGTCCGGAGCACGCCGCTCTATAACGCGAGAGAGTGGATTTTTTTACACTTGTCGTCGATTAACCGTGGGTTGCTGCTGCGTTCGCTGGAGGAGCGCTGCCGTCGTTATCCGGTGTGGTCTAGTGGCTAGGATACCTGGCTCTCACCCAGGAGGCCCGGGTTCGATTCCCGGTACCGGAAGTGCGCGTTTTTGTTGCTCCTCTTATGCGACTTGTCTCGACTTTGCTCGACTGACGCTACGCTGACGCGTGCACAAAGCCACGTTAAGTATGATTCGTTGCAACACCTGACGGCGAGAGAGATGGGCGTCTATCCACTTGTTATCCAGCCACATACCGGTACCTGTTGTCAAGAGGCTTGGAGGTCTGCAACACATTGCCACGGAGGTGGATGCAGCTAACCACTGTAGTTAGTGTACTGACAGCGCAGGCACGTTCATTAGCTCGCATGCATGTGATGGAGACCGTGTCTGCCACTGCTGTGGCGTACACCTTGGCCTAGGCTTAGGCTTTGCTGTGTATCGACACTTGCATTCCAGCCAGCTGCTTCCGTGGGCGCCTCCGTGGCCATGGCCGTGATCGTCTAGTGGTTAGGACATTGCGTTGTGGCCGCAATAACCCAGGTTCGAATCCTGGTCACGGCAATTTTTGAAAGTTTCTCCTTGCTGCCGTTGCATTGACGATAGTGCACGAGTACCCGAAATCACAGTGCTTCCTTGGTTTTTCACTCGTGTTCCGCAGGCCGCAGTCCGTACTACCACTTCATCACAAGTGCAACCTTCTTGAGCTCACATATGTCTGTTACATGGAACATTCTAGCTCCGCCCGACAGGTACAGCTATGATACTTTAGTGGTTACGGAAAGCCCAGGTTTCGAAACATGGTCACGGCACGAAAACGTCTCTTGATGCTGTCTCCTTAACTGCGACAGCTACAGACAAGTGGCGTCGCTACCATACGGCGGGCACGGCACTTTCTTGTTGTGGATGGCCTAAAGAGATGCTTCCAGTGGACATGGCACGGCGATTGCCAAGATACTTCCATTTCGAAGTGACCTTTGTAGTACAAATGAAACGTTTTGCCGCTGCTGCTCCAACGGTAACGTGGCCGAGCGGTCTAAGGCGCTGGTTTTAGGCACCAGTCTCTTCGGAGGCGTGGGTTCGAATCCCACCGTTGCCAATTTTGACGTCTCATTTTTGTGCCGATGCGGTGTGTTCTCGTGGGGTAGGACGCAGCTCTTGTGACGCGCGTGTTGTGTAGGTAGCGTGGCCGAGCGGTCTAAGGCGCTGGTATCAGGCACCAGTCTCTTTGGAGGCGTGGGTTCCAAACCCACAGGTGCCAAACGTGTAATGTTGCCTGTGTCGTAGACAGCTGCACTCATTGCCCGCAAAGAAAACGGCACAACAAGGCGTGAGCGTCTGTTTCGTGAATTGTCGTAGAACAGTGCGTGGTGCAACGACAGGATTTGTAGGCGCCTTTTGCTCTCATCATTGCTGGCGTTCGTCTCCACGAAATGCGTCCGGAGCACGCCGCTCTATAACGCGAGAGAGTGGATTTTTTTACACTTGTCGTCGATTAACCGTGGGTTGCTGCTGCGTTCGCTGGAGGAGCGCTGCCGTCGTTATCCGGTGTGGTCTAGTGGCTAGGATACCTGGCTCTCACCCAGGAGGCCCGGGTTCGATTCCCGGTACCGGAAGTGCGCGTTTTTGTTGCTCCTCTTATGCGACTTGTCTCGACTTTGCTCGACTGACGCTACGCTGACGCGTGCACAAAGCCACGTTAAGTATGATTCGTTGCAACACCTGACGGCGAGAGAGATGGGCGTCTATCCACTTGTTATCCAGCCACATACCGGTACCTGTTGTCAAGAGGCTTGGAGGTCTGCAACACATTGCCACGGAGGTGGATGCAGCTAACCACTGTAGTTAGTGTACTGACAGCGCAGGCACGTTCATTAGCTCGCATGCATGTGATGGAGACCGTGTCTGCCACTGCTGTGGCGTACACCTTGGCCTAGGCTTAGGCTTTGCTGTGTATCGACACTTGCATTCCAGCCAGCTGCTTCCGTGGGCGCCTCCGTGGCCATGGCCGTGATCGTCTAGTGGTTAGGACATTGCGTTGTGGCCGCAATAACCCAGGTTCGAATCCTGGTCACGGCAATTTTTGAAAGTTTCTCCTTGCTGCCGTTGCATTGACGATAGTGCACGAGTACCCGAAATCACAGTGCTTCCTTGGTTTTTCACTCGTGTTCCGCAGGCCGCAGTCCGTACTACCACTTCATCACAAGTGCAACCTTCTTGAGCTCACATATGTCTGTTACATGGAACATTCTAGCTCCGCCCGACAGGTACAGCTATGATACTTTAGTGGTTACGGAAAGCCCAGGTTTCGAAACATGGTCACGGCACGAAAACGTCTCTTGATGCTGTCTCCTTAACTGCGACAGCTACAGACAAGTGGCGTCGCTACCATACGGCGGGCACGGCACTTTCTTGTTGTGGATGGCCTAAAGAGATGCTTCCAGTGGACATGGCACGGCGATTGCCAAGATACTTCCATTTCGAAGTGACCTTTGTAGTACAAATGAAACGTTTTGCCGCTGCTGCTCCAACGGTAACGTGGCCGAGCGGTCTAAGGCGCTGGTTTTAGGCACCAGTCTCTTCGGAGGCGTGGGTTCGAATCCCACCGTTGCCAATTTTGACGTCTCATTTTTGTGCCGATGCGGTGTGTGTTCTCGTGGGGTAGGACGCAGCTCTTGTGACGCGCGTGTTGTGTAGGTAGCGTGGCCGAGCGGTCTAAGGCGCTGGTATCAGGCACCAGTCTCTTTGGAGGCGTGGGTTCCAAACCCACAGGTGCCAAACGTGTAATGTTGCCTGTGTCGTAGACAGCTGCACTCATTGCCCGCAAAGAAAACGGCACAACAAGGCGTGAGCGTCTGTTTCGTGAATTGTCGTAGAACAGTGCGTGGTGCAACGACAGGATTTGTAGGCGCCTTTTGCTCTCATCATTGCTGGCGTTCGTCTCCACGAAATGCGTCCGGAGCACGCCGCTCTATAACGCGAGAGAGTGGATTTTTTTACACTTGTCGTCGATTAACCGTGGGTTGCTGCTGCGTTCGCTGGAGGAGCGCTGCCGTCGTTATCCGGTGTGGTCTAGTGGCTAGGATACCTGGCTCTCACCCAGGAGGCCCGGGTTCGATTCCCGGTACCGGAAGTGCGCGTTTTTGTTGCTCCTCTTATGCGACTTGTCTCGACTTTGCTCGACTGACGCTACGCTGACGCGTGCACAAAGCCACGTTAAGTATGATTCGTTGCAACACCTGACGGCGAGAGAGATGGGCGTCTATCCACTTGTTATCCAGCCACATACCGGTACCTGTTGTCAAGAGGCTTGGAGGTCTGCAACACATTGCCACGGAGGTGGATGCAGCTAACCACTGTAGTTAGTGTACTGACAGCGCAGGCACGTTCATTAGCTCGCATGCATGTGATGGAGACCGTGTCTGCCACTGCTGTGGCGTACACCTTGGCCTAGGCTTAGGCTTTGCTGTGTATCGACACTTGCATTCCAGCCAGCTGCTTCCGTGGGCGCCTCCGTGGCCATGGCCGTGATCGTCTAGTGGTTAGGACATTGCGTTGTGGCCGCAATAACCCAGGTTCGAATCCTGGTCACGGCAATTTTTGAAAGTTTCTCCTTGCTGCCGTTGCATTGACGATAGTGCACGAGTACCCGAAATCACAGTGCTTCCTTGGTTTTTCACTCGTGTTCCGCAGGCCGCAGTCCGTACTACCACTTCATCACAAGTGCAACCTTCTTGAGCTCACATATGTCTGTTACATGGAACATTCTAGCTCCGCCCGACAGGTACAGCTATGATACTTTAGTGGTTACGGAAAGCCCAGGTTTCGAAACATGGTCACGGCACGAAAACGTCTCTTGATGCTGTCTCCTTAACTGCGACAGCTACAGACAAGTGGCGTCGCTACCATACGGCGGGCACGGCACTTTCTTGTTGTGGATGGCCTAAAGAGATGCTTCCAGTGGACATGGCACGGCGATTGCCAAGATACTTCCATTTCGAAGTGACCTTTGTAGTACAAATGAAACGTTTTGCCGCTGCTGCTCCAACGGTAACGTGGCCGAGCGGTCTAAGGCGCTGGTTTTAGGCACCAGTCTCTTCGGAGGCGTGGGTTCGAATCCCACCGTTGCCAATTTTGACGTCTCATTTTTGTGCCGATGCGGTGTGTTCTCGTGGGGTAGGACGCAGCTCTTGTGACGCGCGTGTTGTGTAGGTAGCGTGGCCGAGCGGTCTAAGGCGCTGGTATCAGGCACCAGTCTCTTTGGAGGCGTGGGTTCCAAACCCACAGGTGCCAAACGTGTAATGTTGCCTGTGTCGTAGACAGCTGCACTCATTGCCCGCAAAGAAAACGGCACAACAAGGCGTGAGCGTCTGTTTCGTGAATTGTCGTAGAACAGTGCGTGGTGCAACGACAGGATTTGTAGGCGCCTTTTGCTCTCATCATTGCTGGCGTTCGTCTCCACGAAATGCGTCCGGAGCACGCCGCTCTATAACGCGAGAGAGTGGATTTTTTTACACTTGTCGTCGATTAACCGTGGGTTGCTGCTGCGTTCGCTGGAGGAGCGCTGCCGTCGTTATCCGGTGTGGTCTAGTGGCTAGGATACCTGGCTCTCACCCAGGAGGCCCGGGTTCGATTCCCGGTACCGGAAGTGCGCGTTTTTGTTGCTCCTCTTATGCGACTTGTCTCGACTTTGCTCGACTGACGCTACGCTGACGCGTGCACAAAGCCACGTTAAGTATGATTCGTTGCAACACCTGACGGCGAGAGAGATGGGCGTCTATCCACTTGTTATCCAGCCACATACCGGTACCTGTTGTCAAGAGGCTTGGAGGTCTGCAACACATTGCCACGGAGGTGGATGCAGCTAACCACTGTAGTTAGTGTACTGACAGCGCAGGCACGTTCATTAGCTCGCATGCATGTGATGGAGACCGTGTCTGCCACTGCTGTGGCGTACACCTTGGCCTAGGCTTAGGCTTTGCTGTGTATCGACACTTGCATTCCAGCCAGCTGCTTCCGTGGGCGCCTCCGTGGCCATGGCCGTGATCGTCTAGTGGTTAGGACATTGCGTTGTGGCCGCAATAACCCAGGTTCGAATCCTGGTCACGGCAATTTTTGAAAGTTTCTCCTTGCTGCCGTTGCATTGACGATAGTGCACGAGTACCCGAAATCACAGTGCTTCCTTGGTTTTTCACTCGTGTTCCGCAGGCCGCAGTCCGTACTACCACTTCATCACAAGTGCAACCTTCTTGAGCTCACATATGTCTGTTACATGGAACATTCTAGCTCCGCCCGACAGGTACAGCTATGATACTTTAGTGGTTACGGAAAGCCCAGGTTTCGAAACATGGTCACGGCACGAAAACGTCTCTTGATGCTGTCTCCTTAACTGCGACAGCTACAGACAAGTGGCGTCGCTACCATACGGCGGGCACGGCACTTTCTTGTTGTGGATGGCCTAAAGAGATGCTTCCAGTGGACATGGCACGGCGATTGCCAAGATACTTCCATTTCGAAGTGACCTTTGTAGTACAAATGAAACGTTTTGCCGCTGCTGCTCCAACGGTAACGTGGCCGAGCGGTCTAAGGCGCTGGTTTTAGGCACCAGTCTCTTCGGAGGCGTGGGTTCGAATCCCACCGTTGCCAATTTTGACGTCTCATTTTTGTGCCGATGCGGTGTGTTCTCGTGGGGTAGGACGCAGCTCTTGTGACGCGCGTGTTGTGTAGGTAGCGTGGCCGAGCGGTCTAAGGCGCTGGTATCAGGCACCAGTCTCTTTGGAGGCGTGGGTTCCAAACCCACAGGTGCCAAACGTGTAATGTTGCCTGTGTCGTAGACAGCTGCACTCATTGCCCGCAAAGAAAACGGCACAACAAGGCGTGAGCGTCTGTTTCGTGAATTGTCGTAGAACAGTGCGTGGTGCAACGACAGGATTTGTAGGCGCCTTTTGCTCTCATCATTGCTGGCGTTCGTCTCCACGAAATGCGTCCGGAGCACGCCGCTCTATAACGCGAGAGAGTGGATTTTTTTACACTTGTCGTCGATTAACCGTGGGTTGCTGCTGCGTTCGCTGGAGGAGCGCTGCCGTCGTTATCCGGTGTGGTCTAGTGGCTAGGATACCTGGCTCTCACCCAGGAGGCCCGGGTTCGATTCCCGGTACCGGAAGTGCGCGTTTTTGTTGCTCCTCTTATGCGACTTGTCTCGACTTTGCTCGACTGACGCTACGCTGACGCGTGCACAAAGCCACGTTAAGTATGATTCGTTGCAACACCTGACGGCGAGAGAGATGGGCGTCTATCCACTTGTTATCCAGCCACATACCGGTACCTGTTGTCAAGAGGCTTGGAGGTCTGCAACACATTGCCACGGAGGTGGATGCAGCTAACCACTGTAGTTAGTGTACTGACAGCGCAGGCACGTTCATTAGCTCGCATGCATGTGATGGAGACCGTGTCTGCCACTGCTGTGGCGTACACCTTGGCCTAGGCTTAGGCTTTGCTGTGTATCGACACTTGCATTCCAGCCAGCTGCTTCCGTGGGCGCCTCCGTGGCCATGGCCGTGATCGTCTAGTGGTTAGGACATTGCGTTGTGGCCGCAATAACCCAGGTTCGAATCCTGGTCACGGCAATTTTTGAAAGTTTCTCCTTGCTGCCGTTGCATTGACGATAGTGCACGAGTACCCGAAATCACAGTGCTTCCTTGGTTTTTCACTCGTGTTCCGCAGGCCGCAGTCCGTACTACCACTTCATCACAAGTGCAACCTTCTTGAGCTCACATATGTCTGTTACATGGAACATTCTAGCTCCGCCCGACAGGTACAGCTATGATACTTTAGTGGTTACGGAAAGCCCAGGTTTCGAAACATGGTCACGGCACGAAAACGTCTCTTGATGCTGTCTCCTTAACTGCGACAGCTACAGACAAGTGGCGTCGCTACCATACGGCGGGCACGGCACTTTCTTGTTGTGGATGGCCTAAAGAGATGCTTCCAGTGGACATGGCACGGCGATTGCCAAGATACTTCCATTTCGAAGTGACCTTTGTAGTACAAATGAAACGTTTTGCCGCTGCTGCTCCAACGGTAACGTGGCCGAGCGGTCTAAGGCGCTGGTTTTAGGCACCAGTCTCTTCGGAGGCGTGGGTTCGAATCCCACCGTTGCCAATTTTGACGTCTCATTTTTGTGCCGATGCGGTGTGTTCTCGTGGGGTAGGACGCAGCTCTTGTGACGCGCGTGTTGTGTAGGTAGCGTGGCCGAGCGGTCTAAGGCGCTGGTATCAGGCACCAGTCTCTTTGGAGGCGTGGGTTCCAAACCCACAGGTGCCAAACGTGTAATGTTGCCTGTGTCGTAGACAGCTGCACTCATTGCCCGCAAAGAAAACGGCACAACAAGGCGTGAGCGTCTGTTTCGTGAATTGTCGTAGAACAGTGCGTGGTGCAACGACAGGATTTGTAGGCGCCTTTTGCTCTCATCATTGCTGGCGTTCGTCTCCACGAAATGCGTCCGGAGCACGCCGCTCTATAACGCGAGAGAGTGGATTTTTTTACACTTGTCGTCGATTAACCGTGGGTTGCTGCTGCGTTCGCTGGAGGAGCGCTGCCGTCGTTATCCGGTGTGGTCTAGTGGCTAGGATACCTGGCTCTCACCCAGGAGGCCCGGGTTCGATTCCCGGTACCGGAAGTGCGCGTTTTTGTTGCTCCTCTTATGCGACTTGTCTCGACTTTGCTCGACTGACGCTACGCTGACGCGTGCACAAAGCCACGTTAAGTATGATTCGTTGCAACACCTGACGGCGAGAGAGATGGGCGTCTATCCACTTGTTATCCAGCCACATACCGGTACCTGTTGTCAAGAGGCTTGGAGGTCTGCAACACATTGCCACGGAGGTGGATGCAGCTAACCACTGTAGTTAGTGTACTGACAGCGCAGGCACGTTCATTAGCTCGCATGCATGTGATGGAGACCGTGTCTGCCACTGCTGTGGCGTACACCTTGGCCTAGGCTTAGGCTTTGCTGTGTATCGACACTTGCATTCCAGCCAGCTGCTTCCGTGGGCGCCTCCGTGGCCATGGCCGTGATCGTCTAGTGGTTAGGACATTGCGTTGTGGCCGCAATAACCCAGGTTCGAATCCTGGTCACGGCAATTTTTGAAAGTTTCTCCTTGCTGCCGTTGCATTGACGATAGTGCACGAGTACCCGAAATCACAGTGCTTCCTTGGTTTTTCACTCGTGTTCCGCAGGCCGCAGTCCGTACTACCACTTCATCACAAGTGCAACCTTCTTGAGCTCACATATGTCTGTTACATGGAACATTCTAGCTCCGCCCGACAGGTACAGCTATGATACTTTAGTGGTTACGGAAAGCCCAGGTTTCGAAACATGGTCACGGCACGAAAACGTCTCTTGATGCTGTCTCCTTAACTGCGACAGCTACAGACAAGTGGCGTCGCTACCATACGGCGGGCACGGCACTTTCTTGTTGTGGATGGCCTAAAGAGATGCTTCCAGTGGACATGGCACGGCGATTGCCAAGATACTTCCATTTCGAAGTGACCTTTGTAGTACAAATGAAACGTTTTGCCGCTGCTGCTCCAACGGTAACGTGGCCGAGCGGTCTAAGGCGCTGGTTTTAGGCACCAGTCTCTTCGGAGGCGTGGGTTCGAATCCCACCGTTGCCAATTTTGACGTCTCATTTTTGTGCCGATGCGGTGTGTTCTCGTGGGGTAGGACGCAGCTCTTGTGACGCGCGTGTTGTGTAGGTAGCGTGGCCGAGCGGTCTAAGGCGCTGGTATCAGGCACCAGTCTCTTTGGAGGCGTGGGTTCCAAACCCACAGGTGCCAAACGTGTAATGTTGCCTGTGTCGTAGACAGCTGCACTCATTGCCCGCAAAGAAAACGGCACAACAAGGCGTGAGCGTCTGTTTCGTGAATTGTCGTAGAACAGTGCGTGGTGCAACGACAGGATTTGTAGGCGCCTTTTGCTCTCATCATTGCTGGCGTTCGTCTCCACGAAATGCGTCCGGAGCACGCCGCTCTATAACGCGAGAGAGTGGATTTTTTTACACTTGTCGTCGATTAACCGTGGGTTGCTGCTGCGTTCGCTGGAGGAGCGCTGCCGTCGTTATCCGGTGTGGTCTAGTGGCTAGGATACCTGGCTCTCACCCAGGAGGCCCGGGTTCGATTCCCGGTACCGGAAGTGCGCGTTTTTGTTGCTCCTCTTATGCGACTTGTCTCGACTTTGCTCGACTGACGCTACGCTGACGCGTGCACAAAGCCACGTTAAGTATGATTCGTTGCAACACCTGACGGCGAGAGAGATGGGCGTCTATCCACTTGTTATCCAGCCACATACCGGTACCTGTTGTCAAGAGGCTTGGAGGTCTGCAACACATTGCCACGGAGGTGGATGCAGCTAACCACTGTAGTTAGTGTACTGACAGCGCAGGCACGTTCATTAGCTCGCATGCATGTGATGGAGACCGTGTCTGCCACTGCTGTGGCGTACACCTTGGCCTAGGCTTAGGCTTTGCTGTGTATCGACACTTGCATTCCAGCCAGCTGCTTCCGTGGGCGCCTCCGTGGCCATGGCCGTGATCGTCTAGTGGTTAGGACATTGCGTTGTGGCCGCAATAACCCAGGTTCGAATCCTGGTCACGGCAATTTTTGAAAGTTTCTCCTTGCTGCCGTTGCATTGACGATAGTGCACGAGTACCCGAAATCACAGTGCTTCCTTGGTTTTTCACTCGTGTTCCGCAGGCCGCAGTCCGTACTACCACTTCATCACAAGTGCAACCTTCTTGAGCTCACATATGTCTGTTACATGGAACATTCTAGCTCCGCCCGACAGGTACAGCTATGATACTTTAGTGGTTACGGAAAGCCCAGGTTTCGAAACATGGTCACGGCACGAAAACGTCTCTTGATGCTGTCTCCTTAACTGCGACAGCTACAGACAAGTGGCGTCGCTACCATACGGCGGGCACGGCACTTTCTTGTTGTGGATGGCCTAAAGAGATGCTTCCAGTGGACATGGCACGGCGATTGCCAAGATACTTCCATTTCGAAGTGACCTTTGTAGTACAAATGAAACGTTTTGCCGCTGCTGCTCCAACGGTAACGTGGCCGAGCGGTCTAAGGCGCTGGTTTTAGGCACCAGTCTCTTCGGAGGCGTGGGTTCGAATCCCACCGTTGCCAATTTTGACGTCTCATTTTTGTGCCGATGCGGTGTGTTCTCGTGGGGTAGGACGCAGCTCTTGTGACGCGCGTGTTGTGTAGGTAGCGTGGCCGAGCGGTCTAAGGCGCTGGTATCAGGCACCAGTCTCTTTGGAGGCGTGGGTTCCAAACCCACAGGTGCCAAACGTGTAATGTTGCCTGTGTCGTAGACAGCTGCACTCATTGCCCGCAAAGAAAACGGCACAACAAGGCGTGAGCGTCTGTTTCGTGAATTGTCGTAGAACAGTGCGTGGTGCAACGACAGGATTTGTAGGCGCCTTTTGCTCTCATCATTGCTGGCGTTCGTCTCCACGAAATGCGTCCGGAGCACGCCGCTCTATAACGCGAGAGAGTGGATTTTTTTACACTTGTCGTCGATTAACCGTGGGTTGCTGCTGCGTTCGCTGGAGGAGCGCTGCCGTCGTTATCCGGTGTGGTCTAGTGGCTAGGATACCTGGCTCTCACCCAGGAGGCCCGGGTTCGATTCCCGGTACCGGAAGTGCGCGTTTTTGTTGCTCCTCTTATGCGACTTGTCTCGACTTTGCTCGACTGACGCTACGCTGACGCGTGCACAAAGCCACGTTAAGTATGATTCGTTGCAACACCTGACGGCGAGAGAGATGGGCGTCTATCCACTTGTTATCCAGCCACATACCGGTACCTGTTGTCAAGAGGCTTGGAGGTCTGCAACACATTGCCACGGAGGTGGATGCAGCTAACCACTGTAGTTAGTGTACTGACAGCGCAGGCACGTTCATTAGCTCGCATGCATGTGATGGAGACCGTGTCTGCCACTGCTGTGGCGTACACCTTGGCCTAGGCTTAGGCTTTGCTGTGTATCGACACTTGCATTCCAGCCAGCTGCTTCCGTGGGCGCCTCCGTGGCCATGGCCGTGATCGTCTAGTGGTTAGGACATTGCGTTGTGGCCGCAATAACCCAGGTTCGAATCCTGGTCACGGCAATTTTTGAAAGTTTCTCCTTGCTGCCGTTGCATTGACGATAGTGCACGAGTACCCGAAATCACAGTGCTTCCTTGGTTTTTCACTCGTGTTCCGCAGGCCGCAGTCCGTACTACCACTTCATCACAAGTGCAACCTTCTTGAGCTCACATATGTCTGTTACATGGAACATTCTAGCTCCGCCCGACAGGTACAGCTATGATACTTTAGTGGTTACGGAAAGCCCAGGTTTCGAAACATGGTCACGGCACGAAAACGTCTCTTGATGCTGTCTCCTTAACTGCGACAGCTACAGACAAGTGGCGTCGCTACCATACGGCGGGCACGGCACTTTCTTGTTGTGGATGGCCTAAAGAGATGCTTCCAGTGGACATGGCACGGCGATTGCCAAGATACTTCCATTTCGAAGTGACCTTTGTAGTACAAATGAAACGTTTTGCCGCTGCTGCTCCAACGGTAACGTGGCCGAGCGGTCTAAGGCGCTGGTTTTAGGCACCAGTCTCTTCGGAGGCGTGGGTTCGAATCCCACCGTTGCCAATTTTGACGTCTCATTTTTGTGCCGATGCGGTGTGTTCTCGTGGGGTAGGACGCAGCTCTTGTGACGCGCGTGTTGTGTAGGTAGCGTGGCCGAGCGGTCTAAGGCGCTGGTATCAGGCACCAGTCTCTTTGGAGGCGTGGGTTCCAAACCCACAGGTGCCAAACGTGTAATGTTGCCTGTGTCGTAGACAGCTGCACTCATTGCCCGCAAAGAAAACGGCACAACAAGGCGTGAGCGTCTGTTTCGTGAATTGTCGTAGAACAGTGCGTGGTGCAACGACAGGATTTGTAGGCGCCTTTTGCTCTCATCATTGCTGGCGTTCGTCTCCACGAAATGCGTCCGGAGCACGCCGCTCTATAACGCGAGAGAGTGGATTTTTTTACACTTGTCGTCGATTAACCGTGGGTTGCTGCTGCGTTCGCTGGAGGAGCGCTGCCGTCGTTATCCGGTGTGGTCTAGTGGCTAGGATACCTGGCTCTCACCCAGGAGGCCCGGGTTCGATTCCCGGTACCGGAAGTGCGCGTTTTTGTTGCTCCTCTTATGCGACTTGTCTCGACTTTGCTCGACTGACGCTACGCTGACGCGTGCACAAAGCCACGTTAAGTATGATTCGTTGCAACACCTGACGGCGAGAGAGATGGGCGTCTATCCACTTGTTATCCAGCCACATACCGGTACCTGTTGTCAAGAGGCTTGGAGGTCTGCAACACATTGCCACGGAGGTGGATGCAGCTAACCACTGTAGTTAGTGTACTGACAGCGCAGGCACGTTCATTAGCTCGCATGCATGTGATGGAGACCGTGTCTGCCACTGCTGTGGCGTACACCTTGGCCTAGGCTTAGGCTTTGCTGTGTATCGACACTTGCATTCCAGCCAGCTGCTTCCGTGGGCGCCTCCGTGGCCATGGCCGTGATCGTCTAGTGGTTAGGACATTGCGTTGTGGCCGCAATAACCCAGGTTCGAATCCTGGTCACGGCAATTTTTGAAAGTTTCTCCTTGCTGCCGTTGCATTGACGATAGTGCACGAGTACCCGAAATCACAGTGCTTCCTTGGTTTTTCACTCGTGTTCCGCAGGCCGCAGTCCGTACTACCACTTCATCACAAGTGCAACCTTCTTGAGCTCACATATGTCTGTTACATGGAACATTCTAGCTCCGCCCGACAGGTACAGCTATGATACTTTAGTGGTTACGGAAAGCCCAGGTTTCGAAACATGGTCACGGCACGAAAACGTCTCTTGATGCTGTCTCCTTAACTGCGACAGCTACAGACAAGTGGCGTCGCTACCATACGGCGGGCACGGCACTTTCTTGTTGTGGATGGCCTAAAGAGATGCTTCCAGTGGACATGGCACGGCGATTGCCAAGATACTTCCATTTCGAAGTGACCTTTGTAGTACAAATGAAACGTTTTGCCGCTGCTGCTCCAACGGTAACGTGGCCGAGCGGTCTAAGGCGCTGGTTTTAGGCACCAGTCTCTTCGGAGGCGTGGGTTCGAATCCCACCGTTGCCAATTTTGACGTCTCATTTTTGTGCCGATGCGGTGTGTTCTCGTGGGGTAGGACGCAGCTCTTGTGACGCGCGTGTTGTGTAGGTAGCGTGGCCGAGCGGTCTAAGGCGCTGGTATCAGGCACCAGTCTCTTTGGAGGCGTGGGTTCCAAACCCACAGGTGCCAAACGTGTAATGTTGCCTGTGTCGTAGACAGCTGCACTCATTGCCCGCAAAGAAAACGGCACAACAAGGCGTGAGCGTCTGTTTCGTGAATTGTCGTAGAACAGTGCGTGGTGCAACGACAGGATTTGTAGGCGCCTTTTGCTCTCATCATTGCTGGCGTTCGTCTCCACGAAATGCGTCCGGAGCACGCCGCTCTATAACGCGAGAGAGTGGATTTTTTTACACTTGTCGTCGATTAACCGTGGGTTGCTGCTGCGTTCGCTGGAGGAGCGCTGCCGTCGTTATCCGGTGTGGTCTAGTGGCTAGGATACCTGGCTCTCACCCAGGAGGCCCGGGTTCGATTCCCGGTACCGGAAGTGCGCGTTTTTGTTGCTCCTCTTATGCGACTTGTCTCGACTTTGCTCGACTGACGCTACGCTGACGCGTGCACAAAGCCACGTTAAGTATGATTCGTTGCAACACCTGACGGCGAGAGAGATGGGCGTCTATCCACTTGTTATCCAGCCACATACCGGTACCTGTTGTCAAGAGGCTTGGAGGTCTGCAACACATTGCCACGGAGGTGGATGCAGCTAACCACTGTAGTTAGTGTACTGACAGCGCAGGCACGTTCATTAGCTCGCATGCATGTGATGGAGACCGTGTCTGCCACTGCTGTGGCGTACACCTTGGCCTAGGCTTAGGCTTTGCTGTGTATCGACACTTGCATTCCAGCCAGCTGCTTCCGTGGGCGCCTCCGTGGCCATGGCCGTGATCGTCTAGTGGTTAGGACATTGCGTTGTGGCCGCAATAACCCAGGTTCGAATCCTGGTCACGGCAATTTTTGAAAGTTTCTCCTTGCTGCCGTTGCATTGACGATAGTGCACGAGTACCCGAAATCACAGTGCTTCCTTGGTTTTTCACTCGTGTTCCGCAGGCCGCAGTCCGTACTACCACTTCATCACAAGTGCAACCTTCTTGAGCTCACATATGTCTGTTACATGGAACATTCTAGCTCCGCCCGACAGGTACAGCTATGATACTTTAGTGGTTACGGAAAGCCCAGGTTTCGAAACATGGTCACGGCACGAAAACGTCTCTTGATGCTGTCTCCTTAACTGCGACAGCTACAGACAAGTGGCGTCGCTACCATACGGCGGGCACGGCACTTTCTTGTTGTGGATGGCCTAAAGAGATGCTTCCAGTGGACATGGCACGGCGATTGCCAAGATACTTCCATTTCGAAGTGACCTTTGTAGTACAAATGAAACGTTTTGCCGCTGCTGCTCCAACGGTAACGTGGCCGAGCGGTCTAAGGCGCTGGTTTTAGGCACCAGTCTCTTCGGAGGCGTGGGTTCGAATCCCACCGTTGCCAATTTTGACGTCTCATTTTTGTGCCGATGCGGTGTGTTCTCGTGGGGTAGGACGCAGCTCTTGTGACGCGCGTGTTGTGTAGGTAGCGTGGCCGAGCGGTCTAAGGCGCTGGTATCAGGCACCAGTCTCTTTGGAGGCGTGGGTTCCAAACCCACAGGTGCCAAACGTGTAATGTTGCCTGTGTCGTAGACAGCTGCACTCATTGCCCGCAAAGAAAACGGCACAACAAGGCGTGAGCGTCTGTTTCGTGAATTGTCGTAGAACAGTGCGTGGTGCAACGACAGGATTTGTAGGCGCCTTTTGCTCTCATCATTGCTGGCGTTCGTCTCCACGAAATGCGTCCGGAGCACGCCGCTCTATAACGCGAGAGAGTGGATTTTTTTACACTTGTCGTCGATTAACCGTGGGTTGCTGCTGCGTTCGCTGGAGGAGCGCTGCCGTCGTTATCCGGTGTGGTCTAGTGGCTAGGATACCTGGCTCTCACCCAGGAGGCCCGGGTTCGATTCCCGGTACCGGAAGTGCGCGTTTTTGTTGCTCCTCTTATGCGACTTGTCTCGACTTTGCTCGACTGACGCTACGCTGACGCGTGCACAAAGCCACGTTAAGTATGATTCGTTGCAACACCTGACGGCGAGAGAGATGGGCGTCTATCCACTTGTTATCCAGCCACATACCGGTACCTGTTGTCAAGAGGCTTGGAGGTCTGCAACACATTGCCACGGAGGTGGATGCAGCTAACCACTGTAGTTAGTGTACTGACAGCGCAGGCACGTTCATTAGCTCGCATGCATGTGATGGAGACCGTGTCTGCCACTGCTGTGGCGTACACCTTGGCCTAGGCTTAGGCTTTGCTGTGTATCGACACTTGCATTCCAGCCAGCTGCTTCCGTGGGCGCCTCCGTGGCCATGGCCGTGATCGTCTAGTGGTTAGGACATTGCGTTGTGGCCGCAATAACCCAGGTTCGAATCCTGGTCACGGCAATTTTTGAAAGTTTCTCCTTGCTGCCGTTGCATTGACGATAGTGCACGAGTACCCGAAATCACAGTGCTTCCTTGGTTTTTCACTCGTGTTCCGCAGGCCGCAGTCCGTACTACCACTTCATCACAAGTGCAACCTTCTTGAGCCCACATATGTCTGTTACATGGAACATTCTAGCTCCGCCCGACAGGTACAGCTATGATACTTTAGTGGTTACGGAAAGCCCAGGTTTCGAAACATGGTCACGGCACGAAAACGTCTCTTGATGCTGTCTCCTTAACTGCGACAGCTACAGACAAGTGGCGTCGCTACCATACGGCGGGCACGGCACTTTCTTGTTGTGGATGGCCTAAAGAGATGCTTCCAGTGGACATGGCACGGCGATTGCCAAGATACTTCCATTTCGAAGTGACCTTTGTAGTACAAATGAAACGTTTTGCCGCTGCTGCTCCAACGGTAACGTGGCCGAGCGGTCTAAGGCGCTGGTTTTAGGCACCAGTCTCTTCGGAGGCGTGGGTTCGAATCCCACCGTTGCCAATTTTGACGTCTCATTTTTGTGCCGATGCGGTGTGTTCTCGTGGGGTAGGACGCAGCTCTTGTGACGCGCGTGTTGTGTAGGTAGCGTGGCCGAGCGGTCTAAGGCGCTGGTATCAGGCACCAGTCTCTTTGGAGGCGTGGGTTCCAAACCCACAGGTGCCAAACGTGTAATGTTGCCTGTGTCGTAGACAGCTGCACTCATTGCCCGCAAAGAAAACGGCACAACAAGGCGTGAGCGTCTGTTTCGTGAATTGTCGTAGAACAGTGCGTGGTGCAACGACAGGATTTGTAGGCGCCTTTTGCTCTCATCATTGCTGGCGTTCGTCTCCACGAAATGCGTCCGGAGCACGCCGCTCTATAACGCGAGAGAGTGGATTTTTTTACACTTGTCGTCGATTAACCGTGGGTTGCTGCTGCGTTCGCTGGAGGAGCGCTGCCGTCGTTATCCGGTGTGGTCTAGTGGCTAGGATACCTGGCTCTCACCCAGGAGGCCCGGGTTCGATTCCCGGTACCGGAAGTGCGCGTTTTTGTTGCTCCTCTTATGCGACTTGTCTCGACTTTGCTCGACTGACGCTACGCTGACGCGTGCACAAAGCCACGTTAAGTATGATTCGTTGCAACACCTGACGGCGAGAGAGATGGGCGTCTATCCACTTGTTATCCAGCCACATACCGGTACCTGTTGTCAAGAGGCTTGGAGGTCTGCAACACATTGCCACGGAGGTGGATGCAGCTAACCACTGTAGTTAGTGTACTGACAGCGCAGGCACGTTCATTAGCTCGCATGCATGTGATGGAGACCGTGTCTGCCACTGCTGTGGCGTACACCTTGGCCTAGGCTTAGGCTTTGCTGTGTATCGACACTTGCATTCCAGCCAGCTGCTTCCGTGGGCGCCTCCGTGGCCATGGCCGTGATCGTCTAGTGGTTAGGACATTGCGTTGTGGCCGCAATAACCCAGGTTCGAATCCTGGTCACGGCAATTTTTGAAAGTTTCTCCTTGCTGCCGTTGCATTGACGATAGTGCACGAGTACCCGAAATCACAGTGCTTCCTTGGTTTTTCACTCGTGTTCCGCAGGCCGCAGTCCGTACTACCACTTCATCACAAGTGCAACCTTCTTGAGCTCACATATGTCTGTTACATGGAACATTCTAGCTCCGCCCGACAGGTACAGCTATGATACTTTAGTGGTTACGGAAAGCCCAGGTTTCGAAACATGGTCACGGCACGAAAACGTCTCTTGATGCTGTCTCCTTAACTGCGACAGCTACAGACAAGTGGCGTCGCTACCATACGGCGGGCACGGCACTTTCTTGTTGTGGATGGCCTAAAGAGATGCTTCCAGTGGACATGGCACGGCGATTGCCAAGATACTTCCATTTCGAAGTGACCTTTGTAGTACAAATGAAACGTTTTGCCGCTGCTGCTCCAACGGTAACGTGGCCGAGCGGTCTAAGGCGCTGGTTTTAGGCACCAGTCTCTTCGGAGGCGTGGGTTCGAATCCCACCGTTGCCAATTTTGACGTCTCATTTTTGTGCCGATGCGGTGTGTTCTCGTGGGGTAGGACGCAGCTCTTGTGACGCGCGTGTTGTGTAGGTAGCGTGGCCGAGCGGTCTAAGGCGCTGGTATCAGGCACCAGTCTCTTTGGAGGCGTGGGTTCCAAACCCACAGGTGCCAAACGTGTAATGTTGCCTGTGTCGTAGACAGCTGCACTCATTGCCCGCAAAGAAAACGGCACAACAAGGCGTGAGCGTCTGTTTCGTGAATTGTCGTAGAACAGTGCGTGGTGCAACGACAGGATTTGTAGGCGCCTTTTGCTCTCATCATTGCTGGCGTTCGTCTCCACGAAATGCGTCCGGAGCACGCCGCTCTATAACGCGAGAGAGTGGATTTTTTTACACTTGTCGTCGATTAACCGTGGGTTGCTGCTGCGTTCGCTGGAGGAGCGCTGCCGTCGTTATCCGGTGTGGTCTAGTGGCCGGTAGTCTGCCTGCAGCGGCGGTGGCGAGCGGTTCGTCGTGCTGTGCTTCGCTCTGCGGCTGGCTTTGTTTACATCCGCTGTGTAAGTCTGTGCGTTTTCGCCGGCGCTTCGCAGTAGTTAGATATTCTGTCAACGTTCGAAAATGCAGTAATGGCTCAACTTAGTAGAAAGGACACTCTGAAATTTACCTTTGATCGACGTTTTGCTCGACCTAAATCTTTCGAAATTGAGGATTGGTTAGAGGAAGTTGTTCAAGTTCCGTTTGAAGATACTGTTGGTTTTCACTTGTCAATTGTGAGTAGTGTGATGTACTTGAAGCTGAAAAACCCTGAGTTATGCGAACGAGTTGTCAATAATACCGGTGGTAAACTTAAGTTTAAACACAGTGATGGAAATATTGGCGAAGTTACTGTCGATCATGTGGGACTTGGTATTCGAACAATTCGAATTTTTGAGCTACCCTTTGAAGTTCCTACAGATGCGATCAATCTTGTTATTGCACCCTTTGGGAAGGTCCTCAGTAATTTTGCAGAAAAATGGTCCGGTGCTCACAAATATCCGGTTTTGAACGGTGTCAGGCAGTTGAAGGTGGACTTATTACGACATATTCCGTCTTACATTAACGTTTGCGGTTATCGAGGTATCGTCATTTATGATGGTCAACCACGAACGTGTGCAGCTTGCAATTCTCCAGGTCATATTCGTTCTGAATGTATTCAAAGACGTGTTGTGCAGCTGCCGACAGGTGAACCGGTGAAGTCCGCGGAGATGACTATTTTGTCCACCACTTACGCTTCGGTGGCTCGCGACCAACCGACCGACCAACTGCCCATGGATACCGAAGTAGACATTCGCCCCCAACCACCCCTTCCTCCAACGGCCGAGCAACTTGTTGACATTTCTGAGCGACAAGAGCAACACCTGAGTGTGAGTGACGTGGTTGATTCCGTAGCGCAGTCCCCGACTCTGTCAACAGAACAAAATTCCACCTCCTCAGAGACGCAGGTCAGGACTGTGACTGCTGAATGTCGTTCCCCACAACCCCACCATGAAATCTCGGATTCCGATGAGCGTTGTCCACCTGCTAAATCCCCGCGGAAGAACAAGAAACGCAGAATCGCCCGCCAGGGTGCGGAAGAGGCGGCGGCGTCGTTGCGGGGAAAGGTGCAGCAAATCATGGACAAAGTCAGTGCAAAATCACCAGAATCCTCCCGACAACAGGCGCTAACTTCTGCACACCTGCGGGATGAAGATCGTGCAATCACGCTAACTGAGCCCTCTCGCGATGCTACCGGCCAGGTGTCTCCCATGTGCAGTGACGATGTTGATCATTGTTTAAAAGAACAACGACAACATCATCCTCTTGCGTCCAAGAACCCCAGCACTATAGACTGGGCGGCGGAACCAGAGGTCGAACACATGGACGCTGATGCAACTGATATTCCAGTCACTTCCCGATTTCCCGAACAGCCTTCTACGGCAGTAGAACCGGCACATGATGATAAGTTACTGGATCCACGGCAGGCAAACAAAGAAGAGGACTCTGACTTCTTTTAAAACGGCGCCGATTCCTTCTTACTCTCGTAAGAGCGTGAATGACTGATCAGCAGGCGTATAAAATTGGTACATTAAATATAAATAAAATCCGCAGTTCCCTCAAACTCGACAACATCGTAGACCTCTTATACGCCGCCGACATTGATATCCTCTTGCTTCAGGAGGTCGCCGACATTACTTTGAACCACATTCCCGGTTATAATGTGACGGCCAATCCGGGACACGGTTCCGATTTAGGCACCGCTATTCTCACGAAAGAAGGAATTATCGTCCAGAATGTAGAACGACTCATAAGTTGTAGGGGAATTGGCGTGACTATCAATAATGTTAGACTCCTAAATCTGTATGCACCATCCGGCTCAACTAATAGGCGACGCCGAGCGGACTTTTTCAAGGAAGAAATACTTCCGCTTTTTGCAACACAATATGACCACCTAATATTGGCGGGAGATTTTAACTGTGTACTTAACGCCAAAGATCAGACGCCGCATTTCAATAAATCGATTGAATTAGAACAGATCGTCAAGGATTTACGTTTAGTCGATACGTGGGAGCACAAGTTTGGTACAACACCTGGTTTTACTCACGTCACGAATCATTCAGCGAGTAGATTGGACCGCATTTACGTATCGGACACTCTCAGACAGCGAATTTTACAAACTGAGGTCTGGCCAACCAGTTTCTCCGACCATGCGGCTTATATTTGCACGCTGAATTTGGGGAAACAGGAAACCTACCGAGGCAAAGGACTATGGAAACTAAATGTTGCACATTTAGACGATCCTGAATGCAGAGAAGCCTTCACTCGAGCGTGGAATGAAAGTGAAGCCAAATTCAGTACGTACGGCTCGGCATTGCAATGGTGGCTCGAATGCGCTAAACCGAAAATTCGTAAATCCATGATACAATATTCCCGGAATAAGAACTGGTGGTTTAAGAGAACGATGGAGTTTTATTATCAATGTCTTCGAGACTTATATACTCTTGATGCCACTGTGATTGACAACTACCCCCGCATTAAAAGACTGCAAGCAAAAATATTACTTTTGAAACGAAAACAGATGGAAGGTTACAAAATTAGAGGTCGGGTTTCGACTATGGCAAAAGGCGAACAGCCATCCATTTATCACCTGATACGTGAAACTAAACGAGCACGGACAAAGATCTTAACTGAACTACAATCCGAAGACGGCACGATTCTAACTCGGCAACACGATATCAGAGACGCCGTTCAAACTTATTACACTGACTTGATGTCCAATAAACCTACCGACGACGAAGCCCTTGCAGAGTTCCGGAGCAGCTTAACGCACAGGCTTCGCCCTGCGGATGTAGCCGAACTCGTCACCGATGTAACGGAAGATGAACTGGAAGATGTGGTGTTCCACAGTCCAAAAAACAAATCTCCCGGATGTGACGGTCTCCCGGTGGAACTTTATCAAGTCTTCTGGCCACAACTGAAGACAAAGCTGACGGTGCTCTGCAACGAACTTCTCCAACCGGACATGCCCATTCCTCCGCCATTCAGTGAAGGACTTGTGGTCTTACTCCCGAAACGGACGAGCAATAACACCGTCGCAACTTTGCGACCCATTACGTTGCTCAACAGCGACTACAAAATTTTTGCTCGCATTCTCGCAACGAGAATGAAAACTGTGATGCATACCGTCATTGGATCACATCAAACGAGTGTTGGAAAGGACAGAGCTATATATCAGACATTATCAGACTATCGAGATGTGATTTCTGTTGCGGACGCTTGCAAAATCCGATGTGCTATCGTAACTTTAGATTTCGCACAGGCTTTCGACAGAGTGAACCATCCTTACCTTTTCCAGATAATGCAGACTCTGGGTTTTCCTCCGCAGTTCATCAGCATCATACAGAAATTGTTACGGAATAGTACATCCAAACTTGTCGTTAACGGTCAGCCAAGTCGCGCCGTCCCGATAAACAGTTCTGTTAGGCAGGGCTGCCCTATGTCGATGGCGCTGTTTGCCATTGCGATCGAACCGCTGCTAGTCACCTTGACGGAACGTTTACAAGGACTCCACATACACGGGCAGAAGATAGTGTGCCGAGCTTACGCTGATGATGTTACCTTCCTAGCTATGAATGTCAATGAGGTCGAGAGGGGTCTCCTGATCATCTCACAATATGAAAAGGCATCTGGTGCGAAACTGCATTGGACGAAATCAGGGATCATGAACATTGGGCAAGGCATAGGCGCGATCGGTCATGGCCAGCTTAAAGAGATCACTAGGATGACGTGTCTCGGTGTCGATTTTCGGAACACCATCCGCCACACCATTGCCGCCAATTATAAGCAATTGCTCAACAAAATTCGTGCTTGTGCGAAGTTACATAGCGTCAGGAAATTGGACGAGCTTCAAAAGGTTGAATTGGCCAATATTTATATCACTGCCAAAATCAATTATGTGGCTCAAGTTTTGCCCATCCCCACCGATATAGCCAAATGCATGCTGTCCGCGCTTGGACACTTTGTATGTCGTGGCCAGATCTTTAAAGTTCGATATGACACCTTGACACTCCCAACGCGAGATGGCGGACTCAGTCTCACCGATGTACACAAAAAAGCGAAAGCTCTTTATTTCTGCAAAACTTACAAGCTATGGAAACAGTCACCGACCAGTCTGACCGCTCTTGTCCTGAATGAAATCGCACCGACTGATCTTCAACCGCCAATTGATGTGCACCATATACCGACTGCGCTCTACCACTTCAAGAGTTTTCTCTTAGAGTATAGTTATGTCCATACAACAGTCTCTGAAAAGAATTTGACGACAGTTAAGGCAATCTACAACTCCTTTGTGGCAACTAAATCACGGAATGTTATCGAACAAAAATTTCCAAACTACAACTGGGACGCGACGTGGCAAAACATCCACAGCCCCTACTTACCTTCGCAAGTAAAGGCGACGTGGTACGCTGCCGTCAATAGAAAAATCCCGACGCAGTCCAGGCTTCATGCAATTCATTTGCAGGACTCGCCAATGTGTGTCACGTGTAATCTCATAGACAGCGAAGAACACCGTTTCGTCTGTGGTACCACGAAAGATATATGGGGTTACGCCCGACAGAAACTGTCGAGCATCAAGAGGACCTCACCATCTGCGATAACGCCAGCTGACTTTCTCAACCCTGAAGCAATCCCATTTCCCAGGACAAAGCGGAATGCTGTCAACTGGATAATAGGTCACACAGTGCACTATATTTTTAGTACTGGCGATAAGAACAAAGACGATTTCGTTCTATACCTGACCCTGCAGCACAGCATGATCGCACGCGAACGTAACTACAAGGCGACCTTTGCCAACTTTTTAAGCAAGACCATTGTGTGATATGCGATTCGACACTCGACCCGTCAGTCTTGCCATGACGGGGAACGTAATATTTAAAGAACGCCCGAAACTATACCACGAGACATGAATGCATGTTTAACCTTCTTTCGAAGTAAGGCGAAACCGACTATTCGCTACATCATTGAGGAGCAGCAGAGGACAATAACAGACGAAAGATGTGAAGACAACACTCGAGAAAAAAACAAACACTTTTCGTTTTCTTATATTTTGCACCAACAAAGGAGAAGATTCCTTTTTAATCACTTATTTCTTATTTATTTATTTATTAATCCTAACCAGAAAAGGTACTTTAGTTCGACACTGCTTAACATAGTTGATAGTGTCATCATTTTTTTTTTGCCGTTAACGCCTCACTCACCTAGAAGAAATGGATTGAGTTCTGGTGGAAGAATGGATCCCTTATAAAAAAAAAAAAAAAAAAAAAAAAAAAAAAAAAAAAAAAAAAAAAAAAAAAAAAAAAAAAAAAAAAGTGGTAGAGCACTGGTCTATTAAAACAGGGGTCGTAAGTTCCATTCCCACAGGAGAAAGATGAATTTTGGAAATCAAAAAAAAAAAAAAAAAAAAAAAAAAAAAAAAAAAAAAAAAAAAAGAAAAAAAAAATAAAAAAAAAAATAAAAAAAAAAAAAGAAAAAAAGTCGGTAGAGCGTCAGGCTCTTAATCCCTGGGTCGTGGGTTCGATCCAGACGCTGGGCGGAACAGTATTTTGTTCCGCTGCAGGTGTAAATTACCGTTTTTCTGATTAACGAGATTTAATGGAAATAGCAACTTTAAACTTTGCCTACGTCTCTGTCAGTGGCAAGGAAACTGTATTTGAAGGTGAAGGTGATTTTGTAGACATGTGTGAAAGACATGTTCTGAAATGCAAGTGTTTTTGTTTGGAAAAAAAAAAAAAAAAAAAAAAAAAAAAAAAAAAAAAAAAAAAAAAAAAGTGGCTAGGATACCTGGCTCTCACCCAGGAGGCCCGGGTTCGATTCCCGGTACCGGAAGTGCGCGTTTTTGTTGCTCCTCTTATGCGACTTGTCTCGACTTTGCTCGACTGACGCTACGCTGACGCGTGCACAAAGCCACGTTAAGTATGATTCGTTGCAACACCTGACGGCGAGAGAGATGGGCGTCTATCCACTTGTTATCCAGCCACATACCGGTACCTGTTGTCAAGAGGCTTGGAGGTCTGCAACACATTGCCACGGAGGTGGATGCAGCTAACCACTGTAGTTAGTGTACTGACAGCGCAGGCACGTTCATTAGCTCGCATGCATGTGATGGAGACCGTGTCTGCCACTGCTGTGGCGTACACCTTGGCCTAGGCTTAGGCTTTGCTGTGTATCGACACTTGCATTCCAGCCAGCTGCTTCCGTGGGCGCCTCCGTGGCCATGGCCGTGATCGTCTAGTGGTTAGGACATTGCGTTGTGGCCGCAATAACCCAGGTTCGAATCCTGGTCACGGCAATTTTTGAAAGTTTCTCCTTGCTGCCGTTGCATTGACGATAGTGCACGAGTACCCGAAATCACAGTGCTTCCTTGGTTTTTCACTCGTGTTCCGCAGGCCGCAGTCCGTACTACCACTTCATCACAAGTGCAACCTTCTTGAGCTCACATATGTCTGTTACATGGAACATTCTAGCTCCGCCCGACAGGTACAGCTATGATACTTTAGTGGTTACGGAAAGCCCAGGTTTCGAAACATGGTCACGGCACGAAAACGTCTCTTGATGCTGTCTCCTTAACTGCGACAGCTACAGACAAGTGGCGTCGCTACCATACGGCGGGCACGGCACTTTCTTGTTGTGGATGGCCTAAAGAGATGCTTCCAGTGGACATGGCACGGCGATTGCCAAGATACTTCCATTTCGAAGTGACCTTTGTAGTACAAATGAAACGTTTTGCCGCTGCTGCTCCAACGGTAACGTGGCCGAGCGGTCTAAGGCGCTGGTTTTAGGCACCAGTCTCTTCGGAGGCGTGGGTTCGAATCCCACCGTTGCCAATTTTGACGTCTCATTTTTGTGCCGATGCGGTGTGTTCTCGTGGGGTAGGACGCAGCTCTTGTGACGCGCGTGTTGTGTAGGTAGCGTGGCCGAGCGGTCTAAGGCGCTGGTATCAGGCACCAGTCTCTTTGGAGGCGTGGGTTCCAAACCCACAGGTGCCAAACGTGTAATGTTGCCTGTGTCGTAGACAGCTGCACTCATTGCCCGCAAAGAAAACGGCACAACAAGGCGTGAGCGTCTGTTTCGTGAATTGTCGTAGAACAGTGCGTGGTGCAACGACAGGATTTGTAGGCGCCTTTTGCTCTCATCATTGCTGGCGTTCGTCTCCACGAAATGCGTCCGGAGCACGCCGCTCTATAACGCGAGAGAGTGGATTTTTTTACACTTGTCGTCGATTAACCGTGGGTTGCTGCTGCGTTCGCTGGAGGAGCGCTGCCGTCGTTATCCGGTGTGGTCTAGTGGCTAGGATACCTGGCTCTCACCCAGGAGGCCCGGGTTCGATTCCCGGTACCGGAAGTGCGCGTTTTTGTTGCTCCTCTTATGCGACTTGTCTCGACTTTGCTCGACTGACGCTACGCTGACGCGTGCACAAAGCCACGTTAAGTATGATTCGTTGCAACACCTGACGGCGAGAGAGATGGGCGTCTATCCACTTGTTATCCAGCCACATACCGGTACCTGTTGTCAAGAGGCTTGGAGGTCTGCAACACATTGCCACGGAGGTGGATGCAGCTAACCACTGTAGTTAGTGTACTGACAGCGCAGGCACGTTCATTAGCTCGCATGCATGTGATGGAGACCGTGTCTGCCACTGCTGTGGCGTACACCTTGGCCTAGGCTTAGGCTTTGCTGTGTATCGACACTTGCATTCCAGCCAGCTGCTTCCGTGGGCGCCTCCGTGGCCATGGCCGTGATCGTCTAGTGGTTAGGACATTGCGTTGTGGCCGCAATAACCCAGGTTCGAATCCTGGTCACGGCAATTTTTGAAAGTTTCTCCTTGCTGCCGTTGCATTGACGATAGTGCACGAGTACCCGAAATCACAGTGCTTCCTTGGTTTTTCACTCGTGTTCCGCAGGCCGCAGTCCGTACTACCACTTCATCACAAGTGCAACCTTCTTGAGCCCACATATGTCTGTTACATGGAACATTCTAGCTCCGCCCGACAGGTACAGCTATGATACTTTAGTGGTTACGGAAAGCCCAGGTTTCGAAACATGGTCACGGCACGAAAACGTCTCTTGATGCTGTCTCCTTAACTGCGACAGCTACAGACAAGTGGCGTCGCTACCATACGGCGGGCACGGCACTTTCTTGTTGTGGATGGCCTAAAGAGATGCTTCCAGTGGACATGGCACGGCGATTGCCAAGATACTTCCATTTCGAAGTGACCTTTGTAGTACAAATGAAACGTTTTGCCGCTGCTGCTCCAACGGTAACGTGGCCGAGCGGTCTAAGGCGCTGGTTTTAGGCACCAGTCTCTTCGGAGGCGTGGGTTCGAATCCCACCGTTGCCAATTTTGACGTCTCATTTTTGTGCCGATGCGGTGTGTTCTCGTGGGGTAGGACGCAGCTCTTGTGACGCGCGTGTTGTGTAGGTAGCGTGGCCGAGCGGTCTAAGGCGCTGGTATCAGGCACCAGTCTCTTTGGAGGCGTGGGTTCCAAACCCACAGGTGCCAAACGTGTAATGTTGCCTGTGTCGTAGACAGCTGCACTCATTGCCCGCAAAGAAAACGGCACAACAAGGCGTGAGCGTCTGTTTCGTGAATTGTCGTAGAACAGTGCGTGGTGCAACGACAGGATTTGTAGGCGCCTTTTGCTCTCATCATTGCTGGCGTTCGTCTCCACGAAATGCGTCCGGAGCACGCCGCTCTATAACGCGAGAGAGTGGATTTTTTTACACTTGTCGTCGATTAACCGTGGGTTGCTGCTGCGTTCGCTGGAGGAGCGCTGCCGTCGTTATCCGGTGTGGTCTAGTGGCTAGGATACCTGGCTCTCACCCAGGAGGCCCGGGTTCGATTCCCGGTACCGGAAGTGCGCGTTTTTGTTGCTCCTCTTATGCGACTTGTCTCGACTTTGCTCGACTGACGCTACGCTGACGCGTGCACAAAGCCACGTTAAGTATGATTCGTTGCAACACCTGACGGCGAGAGAGATGGGCGTCTATCCACTTGTTATCCAGCCACATACCGGTACCTGTTGTCAAGAGGCTTGGAGGTCTGCAACACATTGCCACGGAGGTGGATGCAGCTAACCACTGTAGTTAGTGTACTGACAGCGCAGGCACGTTCATTAGCTCGCATGCATGTGATGGAGACCGTGTCTGCCACTGCTGTGGCGTACACCTTGGCCTAGGCTTAGGCTTTGCTGTGTATCGACACTTGCATTCCAGCCAGCTGCTTCCGTGGGCGCCTCCGTGGCCATGGCCGTGATCGTCTAGTGGTTAGGACATTGCGTTGTGGCCGCAATAACCCAGGTTCGAATCCTGGTCACGGCAATTTTTGAAAGTTTCTCCTTGCTGCCGTTGCATTGACGATAGTGCACGAGTACCCGAAATCACAGTGCTTCCTTGGTTTTTCACTCGTGTTCCGCAGGCCGCAGTCCGTACTACCACTTCATCACAAGTGCAACCTTCTTGAGCCCACATATGTCTGTTACATGGAACATTCTAGCTCCGCCCGACAGGTACAGCTATGATACTTTAGTGGTTACGGAAAGCCCAGGTTTCGAAACATGGTCACGGCACGAAAACGTCTCTTGATGCTGTCTCCTTAACTGCGACAGCTACAGACAAGTGGCGTCGCTACCATACGGCGGGCACGGCACTTTCTTGTTGTGGATGGCCTAAAGAGATGCTTCCAGTGGACATGGCACGGCGATTGCCAAGATACTTCCATTTCGAAGTGACCTTTGTAGTACAAATGAAACGTTTTGCCGCTGCTGCTCCAACGGTAACGTGGCCGAGCGGTCTAAGGCGCTGGTTTTAGGCACCAGTCTCTTCGGAGGCGTGGGTTCGAATCCCACCGTTGCCAATTTTGACGTCTCATTTTTGTGCCGATGCGGTGTGTTCTCGTGGGGTAGGACGCAGCTCTTGTGACGCGCGTGTTGTGTAGGTAGCGTGGCCGAGCGGTCTAAGGCGCTGGTATCAGGCACCAGTCTCTTTGGAGGCGTGGGTTCCAAACCCACAGGTGCCAAACGTGTAATGTTGCCTGTGTCGTAGACAGCTGCACTCATTGCCCGCAAAGAAAACGGCACAACAAGGCGTGAGCGTCTGTTTCGTGAATTGTCGTAGAACAGTGCGTGGTGCAACGACAGGATTTGTAGGCGCCTTTTGCTCTCATCATTGCTGGCGTTCGTCTCCACGAAATGCGTCCGGAGCACGCCGCTCTATAACGCGAGAGAGTGGATTTTTTTACACTTGTCGTCGATTAACCGTGGGTTGCTGCTGCGTTCGCTGGAGGAGCGCTGCCGTCGTTATCCGGTGTGGTCTAGTGGCTAGGATACCTGGCTCTCACCCAGGAGGCCCGGGTTCGATTCCCGGTACCGGAAGTGCGCGTTTTTGTTGCTCCTCTTATGCGACTTGTCTCGACTTTGCTCGACTGACGCTACGCTGACGCGTGCACAAAGCCACGTTAAGTATGATTCGTTGCAACACCTGACGGCGAGAGAGATGGGCGTCTATCCACTTGTTATCCAGCCACATACCGGTACCTGTTGTCAAGAGGCTTGGAGGTCTGCAACACATTGCCACGGAGGTGGATGCAGCTAACCACTGTAGTTAGTGTACTGACAGCGCAGGCACGTTCATTAGCTCGCATGCATGTGATGGAGACCGTGTCTGCCACTGCTGTGGCGTACACCTTGGCCTAGGCTTAGGCTTTGCTGTGTATCGACACTTGCATTCCAGCCAGCTGCTTCCGTGGGCGCCTCCGTGGCCATGGCCGTGATCGTCTAGTGGTTAGGACATTGCGTTGTGGCCGCAATAACCCAGGTTCGAATCCTGGTCACGGCAATTTTTGAAAGTTTCTCCTTGCTGCCGTTGCATTGACGATAGTGCACGAGTACCCGAAATCACAGTGCTTCCTTGGTTTTTCACTCGTGTTCCGCAGGCCGCAGTCCGTACTACCACTTCATCACAAGTGCAACCTTCTTGAGCCCACATATGTCTGTTACATGGAACATTCTAGCTCCGCCCGACAGGTACAGCTATGATACTTTAGTGGTTACGGAAAGCCCAGGTTTCGAAACATGGTCACGGCACGAAAACGTCTCTTGATGCTGTCTCCTTAACTGCGACAGCTACAGACAAGTGGCGTCGCTACCATACGGCGGGCACGGCACTTTCTTGTTGTGGATGGCCTAAAGAGATGCTTCCAGTGGACATGGCACGGCGATTGCCAAGATACTTCCATTTCGAAGTGACCTTTGTAGTACAAATGAAACGTTTTGCCGCTGCTGCTCCAACGGTAACGTGGCCGAGCGGTCTAAGGCGCTGGTTTTAGGCACCAGTCTCTTCGGAGGCGTGGGTTCGAATCCCACCGTTGCCAATTTTGACGTCTCATTTTTGTGCCGATGCGGTGTGTTCTCGTGGGGTAGGACGCAGCTCTTGTGACGCGCGTGTTGTGTAGGTAGCGTGGCCGAGCGGTCTAAGGCGCTGGTATCAGGCACCAGTCTCTTTGGAGGCGTGGGTTCCAAACCCACAGGTGCCAAACGTGTAATGTTGCCTGTGTCGTAGACAGCTGCACTCATTGCCCGCAAAGAAAACGGCACAACAAGGCGTGAGCGTCTGTTTCGTGAATTGTCGTAGAACAGTGCGTGGTGCAACGACAGGATTTGTAGGCGCCTTTTGCTCTCATCATTGCTGGCGTTCGTCTCCACGAAATGCGTCCGGAGCACGCCGCTCTATAACGCGAGAGAGTGGATTTTTTTACACTTGTCGTCGATTAACCGTGGGTTGCTGCTGCGTTCGCTGGAGGAGCGCTGCCGTCGTTATCCGGTGTGGTCTAGTGGCTAGGATACCTGGCTCTCACCCAGGAGGCCCGGGTTCGATTCCCGGTACCGGAAGTGCGCGTTTTTGTTGCTCCTCTTATGCGACTTGTCTCGACTTTGCTCGACTGACGCTACGCTGACGCGTGCACAAAGCCACGTTAAGTATGATTCGTTGCAACACCTGACGGCGAGAGAGATGGGCGTCTATCCACTTGTTATCCAGCCACATACCGGTACCTGTTGTCAAGAGGCTTGGAGGTCTGCAACACATTGCCACGGAGGTGGATGCAGCTAACCACTGTAGTTAGTGTACTGACAGCGCAGGCACGTTCATTAGCTCGCATGCATGTGATGGAGACCGTGTCTGCCACTGCTGTGGCGTACACCTTGGCCTAGGCTTAGGCTTTGCTGTGTATCGACACTTGCATTCCAGCCAGCTGCTTCCGTGGGCGCCTCCGTGGCCATGGCCGTGATCGTCTAGTGGTTAGGACATTGCGTTGTGGCCGCAATAACCCAGGTTCGAATCCTGGTCACGGCAATTTTTGAAAGTTTCTCCTTGCTGCCGTTGCATTGACGATAGTGCACGAGTACCCGAAATCACAGTGCTTCCTTGGTTTTTCACTCGTGTTCCGCAGGCCGCAGTCCGTACTACCACTTCATCACAAGTGCAACCTTCTTGAGCCCACATATGTCTGTTACATGGAACATTCTAGCTCCGCCCGACAGGTACAGCTATGATACTTTAGTGGTTACGGAAAGCCCAGGTTTCGAAACATGGTCACGGCACGAAAACGTCTCTTGATGCTGTCTCCTTAACTGCGACAGCTACAGACAAGTGGCGTCGCTACCATACGGCGGGCACGGCACTTTCTTGTTGTGGATGGCCTAAAGAGATGCTTCCAGTGGACATGGCACGGCGATTGCCAAGATACTTCCATTTCGAAGTGACCTTTGTAGTACAAATGAAACGTTTTGCCGCTGCTGCTCCAACGGTAACGTGGCCGAGCGGTCTAAGGCGCTGGTTTTAGGCACCAGTCTCTTCGGAGGCGTGGGTTCGAATCCCACCGTTGCCAATTTTGACGTCTCATTTTTGTGCCGATGCGGTGTGTTCTCGTGGGGTAGGACGCAGCTCTTGTGACGCGCGTGTTGTGTAGGTAGCGTGGCCGAGCGGTCTAAGGCGCTGGTATCAGGCACCAGTCTCTTTGGAGGCGTGGGTTCCAAACCCACAGGTGCCAAACGTGTAATGTTGCCTGTGTCGTAGACAGCTGCACTCATTGCCCGCAAAGAAAACGGCACAACAAGGCGTGAGCGTCTGTTTCGTGAATTGTCGTAGAACAGTGCGTGGTGCAACGACAGGATTTGTAGGCGCCTTTTGCTCTCATCATTGCTGGCGTTCGTCTCCACGAAATGCGTCCGGAGCACGCCGCTCTATAACGCGAGAGAGTGGATTTTTTTACACTTGTCGTCGATTAACCGTGGGTTGCTGCTGCGTTCGCTGGAGGAGCGCTGCCGTCGTTATCCGGTGTGGTCTAGTGGCTAGGATACCTGGCTCTCACCCAGGAGGCCCGGGTTCGATTCCCGGTACCGGAAGTGCGCGTTTTTGTTGCTCCTCTTATGCGACTTGTCTCGACTTTGCTCGACTGACGCTACGCTGACGCGTGCACAAAGCCACGTTAAGTATGATTCGTTGCAACACCTGACGGCGAGAGAGATGGGCGTCTATCCACTTGTTATCCAGCCACATACCGGTACCTGTTGTCAAGAGGCTTGGAGGTCTGCAACACATTGCCACGGAGGTGGATGCAGCTAACCACTGTAGTTAGTGTACTGACAGCGCAGGCACGTTCATTAGCTCGCATGCATGTGATGGAGACCGTGTCTGCCACTGCTGTGGCGTACACCTTGGCCTAGGCTTAGGCTTTGCTGTGTATCGACACTTGCATTCCAGCCAGCTGCTTCCGTGGGCGCCTCCGTGGCCATGGCCGTGATCGTCTAGTGGTTAGGACATTGCGTTGTGGCCGCAATAACCCAGGTTCGAATCCTGGTCACGGCAATTTTTGAAAGTTTCTCCTTGCTGCCGTTGCATTGACGATAGTGCACGAGTACCCGAAATCACAGTGCTTCCTTGGTTTTTCACTCGTGTTCCGCAGGCCGCAGTCCGTACTACCACTTCATCACAAGTGCAACCTTCTTGAGCCCACATATGTCTGTTACATGGAACATTCTAGCTCCGCCCGACAGGTACAGCTATGATACTTTAGTGGTTACGGAAAGCCCAGGTTTCGAAACATGGTCACGGCACGAAAACGTCTCTTGATGCTGTCTCCTTAACTGCGACAGCTACAGACAAGTGGCGTCGCTACCATACGGCGGGCACGGCACTTTCTTGTTGTGGATGGCCTAAAGAGATGCTTCCAGTGGACATGGCACGGCGATTGCCAAGATACTTCCATTTCGAAGTGACCTTTGTAGTACAAATGAAACGTTTTGCCGCTGCTGCTCCAACGGTAACGTGGCCGAGCGGTCTAAGGCGCTGGTTTTAGGCACCAGTCTCTTCGGAGGCGTGGGTTCGAATCCCACCGTTGCCAATTTTGACGTCTCATTTTTGTGCCGATGCGGTGTGTTCTCGTGGGGTAGGACGCAGCTCTTGTGACGCGCGTGTTGTGTAGGTAGCGTGGCCGAGCGGTCTAAGGCGCTGGTATCAGGCACCAGTCTCTTTGGAGGCGTGGGTTCCAAACCCACAGGTGCCAAACGTGTAATGTTGCCTGTGTCGTAGACAGCTGCACTCATTGCCCGCAAAGAAAACGGCACAACAAGGCGTGAGCGTCTGTTTCGTGAATTGTCGTAGAACAGTGCGTGGTGCAACGACAGGATTTGTAGGCGCCTTTTGCTCTCATCATTGCTGGCGTTCGTCTCCACGAAATGCGTCCGGAGCACGCCGCTCTATAACGCGAGAGAGTGGATTTTTTTACACTTGTCGTCGATTAACCGTGGGTTGCTGCTGCGTTCGCTGGAGGAGCGCTGCCGTCGTTATCCGGTGTGGTCTAGTGGCTAGGATACCTGGCTCTCACCCAGGAGGCCCGGGTTCGATTCCCGGTACCGGAAGTGCGCGTTTTTGTTGCTCCTCTTATGCGACTTGTCTCGACTTTGCTCGACTGACGCTACGCTGACGCGTGCACAAAGCCACGTTAAGTATGATTCGTTGCAACACCTGACGGCGAGAGAGATGGGCGTCTATCCACTTGTTATCCAGCCACATACCGGTACCTGTTGTCAAGAGGCTTGGAGGTCTGCAACACATTGCCACGGAGGTGGATGCAGCTAACCACTGTAGTTAGTGTACTGACAGCGCAGGCACGTTCATTAGCTCGCATGCATGTGATGGAGACCGTGTCTGCCACTGCTGTGGCGTACACCTTGGCCTAGGCTTAGGCTTTGCTGTGTATCGACACTTGCATTCCAGCCAGCTGCTTCCGTGGGCGCCTCCGTGGCCATGGCCGTGATCGTCTAGTGGTTAGGACATTGCGTTGTGGCCGCAATAACCCAGGTTCGAATCCTGGTCACGGCAATTTTTGAAAGTTTCTCCTTGCTGCCGTTGCATTGACGATAGTGCACGAGTACCCGAAATCACAGTGCTTCCTTGGTTTTTCACTCGTGTTCCGCAGGCCGCAGTCCGTACTACCACTTCATCACAAGTGCAACCTTCTTGAGCCCACATATGTCTGTTACATGGAACATTCTAGCTCCGCCCGACAGGTACAGCTATGATACTTTAGTGGTTACGGAAAGCCCAGGTTTCGAAACATGGTCACGGCACGAAAACGTCTCTTGATGCTGTCTCCTTAACTGCGACAGCTACAGACAAGTGGCGTCGCTACCATACGGCGGGCACGGCACTTTCTTGTTGTGGATGGCCTAAAGAGATGCTTCCAGTGGACATGGCACGGCGATTGCCAAGATACTTCCATTTCGAAGTGACCTTTGTAGTACAAATGAAACGTTTTGCCGCTGCTGCTCCAACGGTAACGTGGCCGAGCGGTCTAAGGCGCTGGTTTTAGGCACCAGTCTCTTCGGAGGCGTGGGTTCGAATCCCACCGTTGCCAATTTTGACGTCTCATTTTTGTGCCGATGCGGTGTGTTCTCGTGGGGTAGGACGCAGCTCTTGTGACGCGCGTGTTGTGTAGGTAGCGTGGCCGAGCGGTCTAAGGCGCTGGTATCAGGCACCAGTCTCTTTGGAGGCGTGGGTTCCAAACCCACAGGTGCCAAACGTGTAATGTTGCCTGTGTCGTAGACAGCTGCACTCATTGCCCGCAAAGAAAACGGCACAACAAGGCGTGAGCGTCTGTTTCGTGAATTGTCGTAGAACAGTGCGTGGTGCAACGACAGGATTTGTAGGCGCCTTTTGCTCTCATCATTGCTGGCGTTCGTCTCCACGAAATGCGTCCGGAGCACGCCGCTCTATAACGCGAGAGAGTGGATTTTTTTACACTTGTCGTCGATTAACCGTGGGTTGCTGCTGCGTTCGCTGGAGGAGCGCTGCCGTCGTTATCCGGTGTGGTCTAGTGGCTAGGATACCTGGCTCTCACCCAGGAGGCCCGGGTTCGATTCCCGGTACCGGAAGTGCGCGTTTTTGTTGCTCCTCTTATGCGACTTGTCTCGACTTTGCTCGACTGACGCTACGCTGACGCGTGCACAAAGCCACGTTAAGTATGATTCGTTGCAACACCTGACGGCGAGAGAGATGGGCGTCTATCCACTTGTTATCCAGCCACATACCGGTACCTGTTGTCAAGAGGCTTGGAGGTCTGCAACACATTGCCACGGAGGTGGATGCAGCTAACCACTGTAGTTAGTGTACTGACAGCGCAGGCACGTTCATTAGCTCGCATGCATGTGATGGAGACCGTGTCTGCCACTGCTGTGGCGTACACCTTGGCCTAGGCTTAGGCTTTGCTGTGTATCGACACTTGCATTCCAGCCAGCTGCTTCCGTGGGCGCCTCCGTGGCCATGGCCGTGATCGTCTAGTGGTTAGGACATTGCGTTGTGGCCGCAATAACCCAGGTTCGAATCCTGGTCACGGCAATTTTTGAAAGTTTCTCCTTGCTGCCGTTGCATTGACGATAGTGCACGAGTACCCGAAATCACAGTGCTTCCTTGGTTTTTCACTCGTGTTCCGCAGGCCGCAGTCCGTACTACCACTTCATCACAAGTGCAACCTTCTTGAGCCCACATATGTCTGTTACATGGAACATTCTAGCTCCGCCCGACAGGTACAGCTATGATACTTTAGTGGTTACGGAAAGCCCAGGTTTCGAAACATGGTCACGGCACGAAAACGTCTCTTGATGCTGTCTCCTTAACTGCGACAGCTACAGACAAGTGGCGTCGCTACCATACGGCGGGCACGGCACTTTCTTGTTGTGGATGGCCTAAAGAGATGCTTCCAGTGGACATGGCACGGCGATTGCCAAGATACTTCCATTTCGAAGTGACCTTTGTAGTACAAATGAAACGTTTTGCCGCTGCTGCTCCAACGGTAACGTGGCCGAGCGGTCTAAGGCGCTGGTTTTAGGCACCAGTCTCTTCGGAGGCGTGGGTTCGAATCCCACCGTTGCCAATTTTGACGTCTCATTTTTGTGCCGATGCGGTGTGTTCTCGTGGGGTAGGACGCAGCTCTTGTGACGCGCGTGTTGTGTAGGTAGCGTGGCCGAGCGGTCTAAGGCGCTGGTATCAGGCACCAGTCTCTTTGGAGGCGTGGGTTCCAAACCCACAGGTGCCAAACGTGTAATGTTGCCTGTGTCGTAGACAGCTGCACTCATTGCCCGCAAAGAAAACGGCACAACAAGGCGTGAGCGTCTGTTTCGTGAATTGTCGTAGAACAGTGCGTGGTGCAACGACAGGATTTGTAGGCGCCTTTTGCTCTCATCATTGCTGGCGTTCGTCTCCACGAAATGCGTCCGGAGCACGCCGCTCTATAACGCGAGAGAGTGGATTTTTTTACACTTGTCGTCGATTAACCGTGGGTTGCTGCTGCGTTCGCTGGAGGAGCGCTGCCGTCGTTATCCGGTGTGGTCTAGTGGCTAGGATACCTGGCTCTCACCCAGGAGGCCCGGGTTCGATTCCCGGTACCGGAAGTGCGCGTTTTTGTTGCTCCTCTTATGCGACTTGTCTCGACTTTGCTCGACTGACGCTACGCTGACGCGTGCACAAAGCCACGTTAAGTATGATTCGTTGCAACACCTGACGGCGAGAGAGATGGGCGTCTATCCACTTGTTATCCAGCCACATACCGGTACCTGTTGTCAAGAGGCTTGGAGGTCTGCAACACATTGCCACGGAGGTGGATGCAGCTAACCACTGTAGTTAGTGTACTGACAGCGCAGGCACGTTCATTAGCTCGCATGCATGTGATGGAGACCGTGTCTGCCACTGCTGTGGCGTACACCTTGGCCTAGGCTTAGGCTTTGCTGTGTATCGACACTTGCATTCCAGCCAGCTGCTTCCGTGGGCGCCTCCGTGGCCATGGCCGTGATCGTCTAGTGGTTAGGACATTGCGTTGTGGCCGCAATAACCCAGGTTCGAATCCTGGTCACGGCAATTTTTGAAAGTTTCTCCTTGCTGCCGTTGCATTGACGATAGTGCACGAGTACCCGAAATCACAGTGCTTCCTTGGTTTTTCACTCGTGTTCCGCAGGCCGCAGTCCGTACTACCACTTCATCACAAGTGCAACCTTCTTGAGCTCACATATGTCTGTTACATGGAACATTCTAGCTCCGCCCGACAGGTACAGCTATGATACTTTAGTGGTTACGGAAAGCCCAGGTTTCGAAACATGGTCACGGCACGAAAACGTCTCTTGATGCTGTCTCCTTAACTGCGACAGCTACAGACAAGTGGCGTCGCTACCATACGGCGGGCACGGCACTTTCTTGTTGTGGATGGCCTAAAGAGATGCTTCCAGTGGACATGGCACGGCGATTGCCAAGATACTTCCATTTCGAAGTGACCTTTGTAGTACAAATGAAACGTTTTGCCGCTGCTGCTCCAACGGTAACGTGGCCGAGCGGTCTAAGGCGCTGGTTTTAGGCACCAGTCTCTTCGGAGGCGTGGGTTCGAATCCCACCGTTGCCAATTTTGACGTCTCATTTTTGTGCCGATGCGGTGTGTTCTCGTGGGGTAGGACGCAGCTCTTGTGACGCGCGTGTTGTGTAGGTAGCGTGGCCGAGCGGTCTAAGGCGCTGGTATCAGGCACCAGTCTCTTTGGAGGCGTGGGTTCCAAACCCACAGGTGCCAAACGTGTAATGTTGCCTGTGTCGTAGACAGCTGCACTCATTGCCCGCAAAGAAAACGGCACAACAAGGCGTGAGCGTCTGTTTCGTGAATTGTCGTAGAACAGTGCGTGGTGCAACGACAGGATTTGTAGGCGCCTTTTGCTCTCATCATTGCTGGCGTTCGTCTCCACGAAATGCGTCCGGAGCACGCCGCTCTATTAACGCGAGAGAGTGGATTTTTTTACACTTGTCGTCGATTAACCGTGGGTTGCTGCTGCGTTCGCTGGAGGAGCGCTGCCGTCGTTATCCGGTGTGGTCTAGTGGCTAGGATACCTGGCTCTCACCCAGGAGGCCCGGGTTCGATTCCCGGTACCGGAAGTGCGCGTTTTTGTTGCTCCTCTTATGCGACTTGTCTCGACTTTGCTCGACTGACGCTACGCTGACGCGTGCACAAAGCCACGTTAAGTATGATTCGTTGCAACACCTGACGGCGAGAGAGATGGGCGTCTATCCACTTGTTATCCAGCCACATACCGGTACCTGTTGTCAAGAGGCTTGGAGGTCTGCAACACATTGCCACGGAGGTGGATGCAGCTAACCACTGTAGTTAGTGTACTGACAGCGCAGGCACGTTCATTAGCTCGCATGCATGTGATGGAGACCGTGTCTGCCACTGCTGTGGCGTACACCTTGGCCTAGGCTTAGGCTTTGCTGTGTATCGACACTTGCATTCCAGCCAGCTGCTTCCGTGGGCGCCTCCGTGGCCATGGCCGTGATCGTCTAGTGGTTAGGACATTGCGTTGTGGCCGCAATAACCCAGGTTCGAATCCTGGTCACGGCAATTTTTGAAAGTTTCTCCTTGCTGCCGTTGCATTGACGATAGTGCACGAGTACCCGAAATCACAGTGCTTCCTTGGTTTTTCACTCGTGTTCCGCAGGCCGCAGTCCGTACTACCACTTCATCACAAGTGCAACCTTCTTGAGCCCACATATGTCTGTTACATGGAACATTCTAGCTCCGCCCGACAGGTACAGCTATGATACTTTAGTGGTTACGGAAAGCCCAGGTTTCGAAACATGGTCACGGCACGAAAACGTCTCTTGATGCTGTCTCCTTAACTGCGACAGCTACAGACAAGTGGCGTCGCTACCATACGGCGGGCACGGCACTTTCTTGTTGTGGATGGCCTAAAGAGATGCTTCCAGTGGACATGGCACGGCGATTGCCAAGATACTTATCTGTCTCGCGTGTGT
>NW_026062467.1:0-67500 GCF_023897955.1 Schistocerca gregaria
ACACACGCGAGACAGATTGTGCGGTGCGGTTGGGAGGGAAGGAAGCGTGCCCTTGCGTTGTGTGAGCTCCCTCCTTCCTTCCTTCCTTCCTTCCTTCCTTCCTTCCCCTCCCTCTTTGCTTGTATGCTTCTTGTCGGTGGATGGGCTGTGTGTTGCGGCGCGGCTGAGTGCCGAGGGGTTATTTTTGAGGTGTGTTGTTGTGCGCCACGTGTGCTGGTTAATGGTCGCGAGACTGTGCGTGCGTGGAGTGGAGTGGAGGAGGTGGCCAAGTACGTGTGTACAAGATGGCGGCGCCTGTGTGTGTAAGAAGGAAAAAAAACCGTACACACAGAGAGAGAGAGAGAGAGAGAGAGAGAGAGAGAGAGAGAAGTGGTGCGACGAACGACTGGAATTCTGCTTTGGACGTAGGTTTGTGTGGTGGCCCTGAAAAGGGCCGATTGTGTTTTGTTTTTGAGCCGAGGCGGCAAATGGCGCGCTGCGTGCCAAGGGAGCACGCGGCGGTTGCCGATTGCGCTGTCTCTCTTTTAGGCCTTCTTCTCGGTCTTCTTTGGCAGCAGGACGGCCTGGATGTTGGGCAGGACACCTCCCTGTGCGATGGTGACGCCCGACAAGAGCTTGTTGAGCTCCTCGTCGTTGCGTATGGCGAGCTGCAGGTGGCGCGGGATGATGCGCGTCTTCTTGTTGTCGCGGGCCGCGTTTCCGGCCAGCTCGAGCACCTCAGCCGCGAGGTACTCCATGACGGCGGCGAGGTAGACGGGCGCCCCGGCGCCGACGCGCTCGGCGTAGTTTCCCTTGCGCAGGAGGCGGTGGATTCTGCCGACCGGGAACTGGAGCCCAGCCCTGCTTGAGCGGGACTTTGACTTGCCCTTGACTTTGCCTCCCTTTCCGCGTCCGGACATGGCGATGGGCTAGTTTCGAAAGAAGCGAGAAAGAAAAGCACAACGCCCCAAACGGTGCGAGCCGCAGCGAGTCGAGCAGCGGAGTGCGTGCCGGCGCCGGCGGGGTGGGGGTCCTTTATGGGCTCGGGTGCGGCGGCCGGTTGCGCGCGCGCCCCATTGGTCGGCGGCCGCAGCAGGGCGAGCTGGTAAAGGTGCGGCGGCGGCGTGCGGCGGGTGCCACTGTGTGGGGAGACGCTGACTGGAGCGGAGCGCTTGACTGACTGACTGCGCGTGCCTGCCTGCCTGTTTGTTCGTGATGCCGCCCAAGACTAGCGGGAAAGCCGCCAAGAAGGCTGGCAAGGCGCAGAAGAACATTTCGAAGGGCGACAAGAAGAAGAAGCGCAAGAGGAAGGAGAGCTATGCCATCTACATCTACAAGGTGCTGAAGCAGGTGCACCCTGACACGGGCATCTCTTCGAAGGCGATGAGCATCATGAACAGCTTCGTGAACGACATTTTCGAGCGCATTGCGGCCGAGGCTTCTCGCCTGGCGCACTACAACAAGCGCTCGACCATCACGTCCCGCGAGATCCAGACCGCTGTGCGGCTCTTGCTGCCTGGCGAGCTGGCCAAGCACGCGGTGAGCGAGGGCACGAAGGCGGTGACCAAGTACACGAGCTCCAAGTAAGGAGGTGGCTCTTGGAAATGGGAGGCTCGTCCGCGGCGCGGCGAAGGAAAGAGAAAAAAAAAAACGGCCCTTTTCAGGGCCACCAAAATGCCTTTGCGGGAAGGGCGGAATTGTTGTTGTTGTGAGCGGGTGGACGGGCGGCACAGCTGTAGCTGTAGCTTGTGGTGTGGTGCGGCGCCGGCGCCTTTGGTTTTGGTGTGACGTTGGGGATACGCACTTTAGCCACAGCCGGGTCGTGGGCGTGGGTGTTTCGAGACGTGTTGGTGTTAGGGGGGCGGATCGCTGGAGTTGGCTTGTTTGATATATATTTTTGTTTTTGTCCCCTTTGTATGGTATGGCCGGAGGTGTGGAACGGAAAGCAAACCGCGACTGTCGGATGTCACACCGTTGGTGGCGAGGGTGAGAAACACGTTGCCGCCTACAGCTGCTTCTACGCCGAGCGGGTGCGTTAAGTTAGTTGGTTGGTTGGGCGACGTAAAAGTGGAGCGTGGAGGTGTGTGTGAACGTGAGGTGACACGCATTGTATTGCATTGTATTTGTACGCGCGAGGTGAGTTAGGAGACCACGCGCCACGACGTACGGTGCCCTCTTTCGACCTGACGTCTGACGTCTGGTTTTTGTTTGTGGAGGCGGTGTCGTCATTCTGGATGTACGTGTATTTTCCGCTCAGTTGAGTGAGGTGACGCGAGACGACGGCGTCGGTGGTGTTTTTGTTTTGTTGTTGGCGCCCCGGGGATGAAGAGGGGCACCCGACGGTAACGAGAGGTTGCACTTTGTGATCGGTCGAATGTCCGGGGAGCGAGGAATAGGGTGGGGGGTTGAAAAGAAACGCCAGTGTAGGGCAACGGGACGGTGAACGTTCCCGTGGTGTCGGAGGTGTGCAGTGGGGGGGAGGAAAAAAAAAAAAAAAAAAAAAAGCGCGTAACGGCGCGGCTGCCGTGGTGGAAACGTTCTCTCCAACTGTGGTGGTGTCCCCTGTGTGTTTTGTTGTTCTCTATATCGTGTGTCCCCTCGCACAAGACGCTCTCTGGGCGGGTTTGATTCATTCATTTTTGCATTGTCACGTAGCGTAGAATGGTGGAATGCGCAAGAGTTGAGTGAGACTGGCGACGGTATATGGTCTGAGCAGCGTCAGCTGCACTGCACACTCCCCGGAAAAGAATCTTGGATGCCGTGCTAACTGAAATTTGGTGGACGGGGTTCTCAAGGCCTGTTTTCCTATTTTGTTGTCTGTCTGTAGTTAAGATGGTGAAATGACGTCGAAGAAGCAGTATTGTGCTCACAGAAACGGAAACAAACTGTTATGGAAATGCCCTAGTTTGATGAAAGGAAATGTGTGTTGAATATACAGGATGGTAAAGACCAAGTGCGTTGAAAGAAACGTTGTGAAGGAACGAACGTTCCCTGAATTGGTTTCTTTTTGTTCCCGAGTTGTGTACAATGGACGACGGTTGTGCCATATCGCAGCATTGCATCATCCCCAGGTTTTATTTCAATTGAGCGATAAAAAAAGGAAAAAGAGAAGAACAAGAACACTATCGAAATGGTCTATGGTGTGTGACCCACAATTGTTGTCTTTAAATCACTTACCCAACCATGTCGTAAAAATATTTATTTATTTTTTTTTTTTTTTTTACAGTGGCTGCCCAATGACCTAGATGTAACAGAGAGAGAGAGAAACACATGGCGTGTCAGATGTTTGTTTTCTTTTCCCCCCCGTCAAGTGGCAAATGCGAACACCGTCAGCTGTAATTGACGATCGACACTAGTATGGCGCGAAAAGGGGGTGCGACCTGTGCAGTTGTGGGTGAAACTTTGGGTGATGGGCTGTCATGCGGCATCGCGTGCGTTCATTACCCCTCGGCGGCGGCGGCGGCGCCGCAGCTCCGTCCAGCTCGCGCTCTCGGAAACAACCCTCTCGTAATGCCGCGTCTCCTCCGTCACTGCAATTTTCAAAGGGAAACCTGTGTGGCCGGTGGGGGTGTGTCAACCGTTGGGCTCAAGCTCCGCCGACAAAAAGTGTTGAGTGTATCCAGTGTGAGAGAGGTTGACGCTTTTCGTGGTGTGTGTGTGGCAATGTTTTGAAAAGTTTGCAACGTACGTTAAGAAGTGTTGACGCTGAAACTTGCGGGCTGTGTGGCCCTGGTGGTTGGCTGGCTGGAGACGCGGGCGTGTCCAGTCGGTCGGTTGTTGTGGCTGAAAGGTACGTATACGGTTCCGCCGTCCCGTCGGAACTGCGTCTGTCTGGAAGGTATGACGTGACGTGCAGTTTTTATTAGGTCAGCCTTGTTGTGTATTGTTCCATTTGTTGCTCACTCGTCACCCGTATTTGGTGTGGCGATGTATGTGGACGTACTGCTGGATCAGTGTCAGGGTTTCCGTGGGAGGTGTTGGTTGGGTTGGATTTGCCTGACACGGCTGAGTCCGCAATTGGCCTGCCGTTCGTTGATGTGATATGTGGGTTCTGAGGAAGAATGTGTACGAGATAGTTGCCCTGCCCTGCCCTGCCCTTTCTTTCGCGTTCGTGTGTGCCCCCCTTGTTGTGTAGTGTGGGTTGAACATGGTTCTTTACCGAGTGGGGGGGGGGGGGGAATGGGATGGACGGATCCGTTGCTGTTGCTGTCACCGTCAAGACAACGCACGCACCCCTGTCCTACGAGAAGGTGTGTCAACCGGGGTTTCGGCAGTCGTGTGTGTAGGGGACGGGGAGAAGCAAAGTGGAGAGTGCGGCACGGGCAGAGAGTGGAATTGGGGCGCGTTGATGTTGGGAAACATCCCCCAAGGGTTGCGGGATGATGTGGCGGTGAGAGCGGGGGGCGGGGGGAGAAAAGAAAAGCGAAAAAGAACTAAGGAAGAGGAGGAGGCGTGCGTGTGCGCAGTGGCGGGGCCCCAAAGACCTGTCGTGTGGTGTCGGCCGAACGCGAACGCGTGTGCGGGGCAGCGTCGGCACGGAGAGAGAGAGAGAGAGAGAGAGAGAGAGAGAGAGAGAGCGAGCTGGTCTGATGGGTATTTTTTTACCCCCTGTACTCGAAGGACCGGATCTGTCCTTGATCCCTGCCTTCTGTCTGATTATGTTGGGTAACAAAATGATGGGATGATAGGGTCTCTTGGGTGTGTGTAGATGTTTGTTGTTTGAGTGAGTGTTATGGTGTTTGTATTTTATTTTTGTTTATCATGGTATGTTGTAGTTTGTGGTGTTTTGTCGTGATGGGAAATGTCGTTCTTGGGTCGGGTGGATTTTGTCCCAGATTTCTGATGAGTGGGTGGTTCGAATCCGTGGTTTGGTGGGAAAAAAAAAAAAAAAAAAAAAAAAAAACTTTATGGATTTTTCTTTGGATGATTTCCGGGATATTTTAGATCGCGTGTTGGTTTGTGTATATGTCTCGGTTTGTCTGGTACCGGCCGGCATCAGCAGCAATTCTGAAGTATTTGTTGTGCACCCTTTTTTTTTACTCTTGTTATGTTGGTGTCTGCGGCCATTGACCAGATTTTCAGAGCCGTAAGTGATGGCTGGTTCCTATGACGGTTTTGAAGATTTTCTTTTTGGCGCGCATATTTATTCTGTTTCCTTTGATGATTGGGTACAGTCTGAATATTGCTGCTGCAGCCTTGTTACAAACGTGTGTAACATGGTCTCTAAATGTCAACCTCTTGTCCAGCTTGATGCCTAGATACTTTATTGTGCCTGACCATGGAAGATTGTTATTTCTGAGGCGTATATGCAGGTTAGGAGGTATTCTTTTTGAATGTGAATCGTATTGTATTGCTTGGGTTTTCTCCGCGTTTATTGTTTTTTTTGGTTAGCCCATTTCTGGATGGATTGTAGGTGTTGCTCTATTTTTGTGACTCTATATTGCAGGTTAGAACTGCTGCGGTAGACTGCAGTGTCGTCTGCAAATAGTGACAAGTGTCCTCCCAGCTGTTTGTTTGTGTATATTGAGTAGAGAATGGGCCCCAGCACTGAGCCTTGCGGGACTCCAGCCTCTATGGATCTAGTGTTACTTGCCGCTCCTGGTACATGGACATAGAATGCTCTGTTGCGGAGAAAAGAAGCAATAATGTGGATGGGGCAGTTGTACTGGTGGAGCTTGTAGATAAGGCGTTATCCGAATGCTTTTCCAATGTCAAGCAGGACTGCTCCAGTACTGTGTCTAATGTTTCTGGCCTGACATATGTGCTCGACTAGTCTGGTCACCTGGTGGGTGGTGCTGTGTTCTTCGCGGAATCGGAATTGTTGTGGGATGATTATGTTGTTATCCTTTAAGAATTGAATTTCTTCAGTTCAGTTTGAATGAGCTTTCCGAGGACCTTTCCAAGGAAGTTGGCCTATAGTTTTGCGGAAATAATAAGTCCTTGTTTGGCTTTGGTAATGTGATGACTCGGGCCTGTTTCCAAGTAGTTTAGTCTGAAGCAAGCATTATATATTGATGTTAGATAGATAATTGATAGTTGCTGGAGGTAGGTGATGTAGTAGTTGCGGTTTGATGGAATCTGGGCCTGATGCCTTCTTAGGATGTGTGTATGTTTGTGATGTGATAAGATACGGGGTTTCTGCGTTTATTGGATTGTGAAAGATGTTCTGATCGGGGCACTTAGGATGCGGTTTTACCCTTCTGAGTACCATTTCCTGGTGGTCATCAGTTTCGTCATCTACCGCTTCTGGTGCTTGGAATTGCCTTTCTAGTGAATCCGCCAGTGCTTCAGCTCGGTCTGTGGGGTCGTTCCTTCCCCATGTAGATGTAGATGTAGATGTTTCGTGTTTAGTTTACGAGTTTTAAGAAATTTCCAGAATTTTTCCTGGTCCCTTTCTGCTTCTCGTAACGTTTCCTCCCACGCCTCGCTACGGTGGTTTTCGGAGCTCTCTTTTTGATCCTCCCGGCCAATTGCTCTGATTTTCGTCGGTCGGCTGGGTCCCTGTAGTTTCTGGCGCGCGCGGGCTGCGGTTGGCGCCTTTGGTGGCAACGGCCGGGGCAAGCAGCGGTGTGTGGTGTGGTGCGGGGCGGGCAGGGGCAGGGGCAGGGGCAGGGGCAGGGGCAGGGGCAGTGGCAGTGGTGGTTGACGGATGGCCTGGGGGCCGAAAAACGGGCCGGCCGGCGGACGGCGGACGGATGTTGAGAGAGGCGGCGCGCACGCGTCTCGCGCGGACACAGGCGCCACAGCGTTGATTGGAAGGAGGTGCGGTGCGGGGATGGGCCCAGGAAAAAAGACGGTCGTGGCCCCTGTCTTGGGTGCGTGTCGACGTCAGCACCGTCGGTGTGGTGTGGTGTGGTGTGGTGTGGGCAGGGAGGGGGGGGAAAAGCGGGCTGCGGGCTGCGGGCTGCGGGCTGCGGGCTGCGGAGGGAATGGTGGTGGGGAGTAGGCACACATGTGGGCGGGCGCAAAATCGGCCGGTGCCCGTAAACCGCGGCGGGATATTGGGTGGAAAAGAGGGAAATTGTAGAAAGGAAAACAAGCGGAGGGGGCGAATGTGGTGGGGTGGGGGGACGGGCGGGGGCGAGGCGACAGCTTGCTTTTTCTTTTTCATTTTATTCTGTTGTAGTGTTTTTGTTTTTTTGTTTTTTTTGCGTGTGTGTGGCCTTGGAGAGGCTGGTCTTGTCTGGCTTACGCTTTGGGTGCGTGTGTTGGTACTTTTTCGTTTTTTCTTGTTCTGCAGAGCAGGGGCGGGGCGGTGGGAACGGCTGGCTGGCTGGCTGTGCCCAGAGGAGGAGGAGACGCTGGCGGCGGGCCCGGCTCCTGGGGCTGCTGTTGCATGCGCTGTGCAAAGAAAGGAAGAGTGGGTTTGTTTGGCTGGTGAAGTGCATTATTTAAGTGTGGGCTTGCCGGCCTGGCTCCGATGCGCAGGTAGATAGATGCCGGCGGCGACCGCAGGCAGGCAGGCGCGTTGTGTGTACAGAGGGACGAGCCATGTGTTTTGCAAGCAGGACGTGGCGTGCCGAGTGGAGAGGAGGCGGCGGCTCGGCTCGGTTCGGCCCGGCCCGGTCCGGCGGTGCCGCGCTGTTGTCGCGGACGTGAGCGCCCCCTGGCGGGCGGGTGGTTGGCGGCGGCGTGGTGGACGCGTGTGGCAGTTGTGTGCACGGGTTGCTTGGGCGAGTGAGCAGTGGCTGGCGGTGTTGGCGCGTCGTCGGGGAGGTACGTGTTGCGGCCGCGTCTGCTGCGCGCTGCGTCGTTGTGTCGACTGTGTGTGGGCGTGGGCACGTGTGCTCTGCCGAGGGCGTCGTAAAAAAGTGGGTCGCGGTGTGCGTGCGTAGCCCGTGATGATGTATTGTGCGTCGCGTCGTTGTGTGCGAAACGGATGCCGAGAGGTGTGTGGTAAGTGCGAAGCGCGAATGTGCGGCGTTTGGCGGTTTCGGTGTGTTTTCTGTTTTTGCGGCGTGAGAGTGGGGCTGGCTGGCTGGCTGGCTGTTGTTGGTTGCCTTGTGTGTGTAGGTTGATGGCGCGACGCGGAGGGGACGCCGTTTGCTGCGTGCCTTGCCTCGCGTGTGTTGGCGCGCCGTGCATGTGTTTGGGTCGCGGGGGCGGTGTTTTTGTTTGTATTTGGATTTTCATTTTTTGGCGTGTTGTGTCGTGTATGGCAAGGGCGAGAGGAGTAGTGCGGTAGTGGTAGTGCAGTAGTGTCGTTGCGGCACGGGCGTCTGGTGGGGCTGTGCGTCGTGGCGGGGAAGGTGTGTAGGTTGCGGCGATGCGGCGAGCCCAGCCCGTCGTTTGACGGTGTGCCGGGTGAGTTGCGCTGCGAATCGAGTGTGGCGGGAAGGGGAGCTGCGTGGCGCCTGCGTCCGTTGGCAGCAGGGGCTGTGCTTTTGAGAGTTTGTTTGATTTCGGGACGACGACGACGACGACGACGACGACTGGTTGGTTGGTTGGTTGGGTGGGGTGGCGTGCGCGTTTGTCGTACTGGGCGAGTCGATTGCCTGCCGGCTGGCGAAAGGTGCGCCGCCGCCCGTCTCGCGCTCTGTGTTTTTTTTTTTTTTTTTTTCTCTCTGTGTGTGTCGGCTGCGTTTTGTTTGCGGTGCGCGCGAAAACGGTGGTGCCGAAAGTGTGCCGGCGTGGCGTTGCGACCGCGACGAGCCGCGGGCGCGCCATTTGGCTGGTGTTGCGTGAAGAGCGGCTGTGTACGGGTAGTGGCTGTAGCCGTACGTGTACGTGCATCCGGCCCGGCCGCCAGCCCAGCCCAGCCCAGCCCAGCCCAGCCCAGCCGAGTCGGGTGAGCGGAGGCCGACACGTGGTGGTGCTCTGTGCTCTCTCGGCTCGGGGGGGTTTGTGTGTGTGCGTGTCTCGTTCGCTCTCCGGAATCTGCTTGTTCTGCTGATCCCCGCCTGTCGGCGTCGTTTATTTTTACTTATTTATTTTTTACCTGTTGTTTGTTTTTCGACGTCGTCTTGCAGTTTTGTCCTTTGCGGCGTGCCGACGACCCGCCGCGCGACCTTATGAAACCCCAAAGCGTGGCGTGGCGTGGCCGAGCCGCAGCAGCTAAGGGGGTGCGGCCGCCTCGACGCCTTAACCTCTCCTAAACTTCTTTAAGCCCCTTAACGCAGCCACCTAAACTAACGTAACCTAACCTAACCTAAGCTCTTAGGCCAACCCCCAAGTCGCCTTAACCTAACGTACGTGACCGCAACCTTAGCTTAACGCCTACGTTAAGACGTGACGTCACGTCAACGCTTAACCTAACCCTGACGCCTTCTTAGCCTAACCTGACGTAACCTAAGGTAAGGTAACCGTTGAAAGAAAGAAACCACCTTTGTTTTGACGTTGAGGCGTGTAAGGTCGGCTGTGAGGGCAGATTCGGTGTGTCTGTAGTTGGGGCTGGCTGGTAATTTATTTTGTTTGTTTGTTTATCGTTGTTTTGTTTTCGCCTGTGGCGGGGGGGTTGGCGCTCCGTCGGCCGGTGCCATGTTGCGCAGGCGGCGATCGTAAAAAAGTAAAAAAAAAAAAGAAAAAAGAAAAGAAAAATGTGTTGGAAGGGCTGTGGGTGTTGGCGGGCGAGGCGAGAGGAGGAGGACGGCCCGCGGCCGTGGCCCGACGGCTGCGGGCCGATCGGGAAAACGGCGGAAGGCGATGGGGCGGCGGAGGTGCGTTTGTGCACGGCCGTCATCGCCGCACGACTCGGCTCGTGTGGCTGTGGCGCCGGCCGCGGTGGCCGGGCTGCCGCGGCGACGGTGCGGGAGTTTTGACGAAGGTTTGGCCATTGTGGCGGGTCGTCGGCTGGGGCTGTGGGGGCGGCATTTGGGCGGGGGCGGCGATTCTCGGCGGGCCGACCCAGGCTGTGGCGCGCGGTGGCTGCAGTTTGGCCGTGGTTTGCGGCGCCGCCGCGGCGACTGGTTGGCGACCGTGGTGTCGGTGTGTGTAGCCCCATCCTCGGTGGTTTGAATGGCGCGGGTGGTTGCGGCGCAGGTTGGGGGCTGCTCCGCGCAGGCTGTCGGACGTTGGGCGGTAGCAAGCGCGGGAGGCGCGGCGCGGCGGCGCGGCGGCGCGCCGAGTGGCGGCCGCTCTCTCGGCCGTCCGCGCCCGCCCGCGACACTGGCTGGGCCAGGCGCGTGCGCGGCTATTCTCTGCTGCGCGCCCCTCGCTGTTGTGCGTCGTCGAAGGAGAGAAGGAAGCGAAACCAAGGGGAAAAAAGAAAAGAGAACAAGCAAAAGATGGCAGACCAGGCGGCTACGAACGAGACTGCCGCGGCACCCGCCGCCACCGGCACTACGAAGAAGGCCAAGTCTGCGTCGTCTGCGAAGAAGCCGCGCGCCAAGCCTGCGCACCCGCGCACCTCTGAGATGGTGACGGCCGCCATCAAGAGTCTGAAGGAGCGCGGCGGGTCGTCGCTGCAGGCGATCAAGAAGTACATTGCCGCGCACTACAAGCTGGACGCGGAGAAGCTGGCGCCCTTTATCAAGAAGTACCTCAAGTCGGCCGTCGTGGCTGGCGAGCTGGTGCAGACGAAGGGGAAGGGCGCGTCGGGCTCTTTCAAGCTTGCCGGCGCCGGCGGCGGGGCGGCCGAGGGCGGCAAGGCTCGTGGTGGCGGCGGTGGTGCGAAGAAGAAGCGCGCCGCTCCGGCCAGCAAGGAGAAGAAGGGGGCCCGTGCGGCCGGCGCAAAGAAGGCTGGCGGCGTGAAGGCGGCGACCGGTCGGAAGGCGGGCGCCGCCAAGAAGGCGTCTGCGGCGTCGGCCGCTCCCGCGGGTGCGAAGAAGGCGGCTGCGGCCAAGCCGGCCAAGGCCAAGTCGCCGTCGAAGGCGAAGAAGGCCGCCAAGGTTCCGACGAAGAAGCCGAAGGCGCCGCGCCCGAAGAAGGCGACGGCGACGCCGTCTAAGGCGAAGGCTTCGCCCAAGAAGAAGAAGTAAAAAGGGCAGGGAAGGGTTGGCGGTTGACACCGTCGCCTGGTGGCCGGCGCGCAACCAGAGGCTGTCGCGCGGTCCCGGACAAAAACAAAAACGGCCCTTCTCAGGGCCATCAAAGCACGTCGGGAAGGTGTTGATTGTCGTGTCGTGTCGTGGTCGGTCGGTTGCCTTGTTGTCTGTCTGTCTTGCTTGCTGGCGTTTGTTTGTTTCATGTGTGGATGGTGGTTGGATTGTGGGGTCGTTGGCGGGCGTGGGCGGCGGCGCGCGGCTGGTGTTACACAAAGTGTATTTTACTTTTACCTATTTATTTTGCGCCGCGTTTGTTTGTTTGTTTGTTTGTCTTGGTGGTGGTTTTGGAATAGTCTTTTTTGTTTTGCTTTGCTTTGCTTTGCTTTCCGGGCGTCACGTTTTGTGCCGTGGCCTGTGTGGGTGGCGCTATTGACGCTTGCGACTTGGTTCGGCCGGTGCGGTGCTTTTTTTTTTTTTTTTGGAAACGGCGGCGCCGGGCCGGGCCGGGGGTGGGACGACTGGACTGGAGAGTGAGTGGGGAACTAGTCGTTGCGACCGACAAAGTTTTGCTCGCGACGGAGAGACGTTAGTGGCCCTGAAAAGGGCCGTTTTGTTTGTTTGGCGGTGTGCGGGTTTAGGCGCGCTCGCCGCGGATGCGGCGCGCGAGCTGGATGTCCTTGGGCATGATGGTGACTCGCTTGGCGTGGATTGCGCACAGGTTGGTGTCTTCGAAGAGGCCGACGAGGTAGGCCTCGCTGGCCTCTTGCAGGGCCATGACTGCGGAGCTCTGGAAGCGCAGGTCGGTCTTGAAGTCCTGGGCGATCTCGCGCACTAGGCGCTGGAATGGCAGCTTGCGGATGAGCAGCTCTGTGCTCTTCTGGTAGCGCCTGATTTCTCGCAGGGCGACGGTGCCCGGCCTGTAGCGGTGGGGCTTCTTGACGCCGCCGGTGGCGGGCGCGCTCTTCCTCGCCGCCTTGGTGGCGAGCTGTTTGCGCGGCGCCTTTCCGCCGGTGGACTTGCGGGCCGTTTGCTTTGTCCGGGCCATGGCTACTGCGGATGCGGATGCGGCGTGGAGGATATGCGTGCGCGACGGCGTCCGGTGCTGCCTTGACAACGGGCCCGCGCGCCCCGGGTGCTGCGCTTATATGCCCTCGGTGCGCGGTGGTGGGGGGAGGGGAGGGCGGGCCGCGGGGCCCCAGAGTCTATATAGGGGGGCGGCGCGCGCGCTGGGCGCCACAACCGTAGCCGACTCGCTAGCGCCGGGTGAGGAGCTTGCCTTGCTTTCTGTTTTTTATATTATTGTGGTTGAGACGCTTGAAGAAGAAGAAGAATGACAGGCCGCGGCAAGGGAGGAAAGGGGCTCGGCAAGGGTGGCGCCAAGCGGCACCGCAAGGTGTTGCGCGACAACATCCAGGGCATCACGAAGCCCGCGATCCGCCGCCTGGCGCGCAGGGGCGGCGTGAAGCGCATCTCTGGTCTGATCTACGAGGAGACGCGCGGAGTGCTGAAGGTGTTCCTGGAGAACGTGATCCGCGACGCGGTGACGTACACTGAGCACGCCAAGCGCAAGACTGTGACGGCCATGGACGTGGTGTACGCCCTGAAGAGGCAGGGGCGCACCCTGTACGGTTTCGGCGGTTAGGCGGTGTGAGACCGAAGGAAGGAAGGAAAGAGAGATTGAAAAACGGCCCTTTTCAGGGCCACCACAGTGTTCGGAAGTTGAAAAGTGCGAAAGAGTCTGTGTTGCTGGTTTTTCTTTTCCTTTTTTAGTCTACTTGGCCTTTTAGTTTTGTTTGGAGTTTTTTTGACGTGGTGTGCGGTGCGGTTGGGAGGGAAGGAAGCGTGCCCTTGCGTTGTGTGAGCTCCCTCCTTCCTTCCTTCCTTCCTTCCTTCCTTCCTTCCCCTCCCTCTTTGCTTGTATGCTTCTTGTCGGTGGATGGGCTGTGTGTTGCGGCGCGGCTGAGTGCCGAGGGGTTATTTTTGAGGTGTGTTGTTGTGCGCCACGTGTGCTGGTTAATGGTCGCGAGACTGTGCGTGCGTGGAGTGGAGTGGAGGAGGTGGCCAAGTACGTGTGTACAAGATGGCGGCGCCTGTGTGTGTAAGAAGGAAAAAAAACCGTACACACAGAGAGAGAGAGAGAGAGAGAGAGAGAGAGAGAGAGAGAAGTGGTGCGACGAACGACTGGAATTCTGCTTTGGACGTAGGTTTGTGTGGTGGCCCTGAAAAGGGCCGATTGTGTTTTGTTTTTGAGCCGAGGCGGCAAATGGCGCGCTGCGTGCCAAGGGAGCACGCGGCGGTTGCCGATTGCGCTGTCTCTCTTTTAGGCCTTCTTCTCGGTCTTCTTTGGCAGCAGGACGGCCTGGATGTTGGGCAGGACACCTCCCTGTGCGATGGTGACGCCCGACAAGAGCTTGTTGAGCTCCTCGTCGTTGCGTATGGCGAGCTGCAGGTGGCGCGGGATGATGCGCGTCTTCTTGTTGTCGCGGGCCGCGTTTCCGGCCAGCTCGAGCACCTCAGCCGCGAGGTACTCCATGACGGCGGCGAGGTAGACGGGCGCCCCGGCGCCGACGCGCTCGGCGTAGTTTCCCTTGCGCAGGAGGCGGTGGATTCTGCCGACCGGGAACTGGAGCCCAGCCCTGCTTGAGCGGGACTTTGACTTGCCCTTGACTTTGCCTCCCTTTCCGCGTCCGGACATGGCGATGGGCTAGTTTCGAAAGAAGCGAGAAAGAAAAGCACAACGCCCCAAACGGTGCGAGCCGCAGCGAGTCGAGCAGCGGAGTGCGTGCCGGCGCCGGCGGGGTGGGGGTCCTTTATGGGCTCGGGTGCGGCGGCCGGTTGCGCGCGCGCCCCATTGGTCGGCGGCCGCAGCAGGGCGAGCTGGTAAAGGTGCGGCGGCGGCGTGCGGCGGGTGCCACTGTGTGGGGAGACGCTGACTGGAGCGGAGCGCTTGACTGACTGACTGCGCGTGCCTGCCTGCCTGTTTGTTCGTGATGCCGCCCAAGACTAGCGGGAACACTAGATCGCGTGTTGCTGGCAAGGCGCAGAAGAACATTTCGAAGGGCGACAAGAAGAAGAAGCGCAAGAGGAAGGAGAGCTATGCCATCTACATCTACAAGGTGCTGAAGCAGGTGCACCCTGACACGGGCATCTCTTCGAAGGCGATGAGCATCATGAACAGCTTCGTGAACGACATTTTCGAGCGCATTGCGGCCGAGGCTTCTCGCCTGGCGCACTACAACAAGCGCTCGACCATCACGTCCCGCGAGATCCAGACCGCTGTGCGGCTCTTGCTGCCTGGCGAGCTGGCCAAGCACGCGGTGAGCGAGGGCACGAAGGCGGTGACCAAGTACACGAGCTCCAAGTAAGGAGGTGGCTCTTGGAAATGGGAGGCTCGTCCGCGGCGCGGCGAAGGAAAGAGAAAAAAAAAAACGGCCCTTTTCAGGGCCACCAAAATGCCTTTGCGGGAAGGGCGGAATTGTTGTTGTTGTGAGCGGGTGGACGGGCGGCACAGCTGTAGCTGTAGCTTGTGGTGTGGTGCGGCGCCGGCGCCTTTGGTTTTGGTGTGACGTTGGGGATACGCACTTTAGCCACAGCCGGGTCGTGGGCGTGGGTGTTTCGAGACGTGTTGGTGTTAGGGGGGCGGATCGCTGGAGTTGGCTTGTTTGATATATATTTTTGTTTTTGTCCCCTTTGTATGGTATGGCCGGAGGTGTGGAACGGAAAGCAAACCGCGACTGTCGGATGTCACACCGTTGGTGGCGAGGGTGAGAAACACGTTGCCGCCTACAGCTGCTTCTACGCCGAGCGGGTGCGTTAAGTTAGTTGGTTGGTTGGGCGACGTAAAAGTGGAGCGTGGAGGTGTGTGTGAACGTGAGGTGACACGCATTGTATTGCATTGTATTTGTACGCGCGAGGTGAGTTAGGAGACCACGCGCCACGACGTACGGTGCCCTCTTTCGACCTGACGTCTGACGTCTGGTTTTTGTTTGTGGAGGCGGTGTCGTCATTCTGGATGTACGTGTATTTTCCGCTCAGTTGAGTGAGGTGACGCGAGACGACGGCGTCGGTGGTGTTTTTGTTTGTTGTTGGCGCCCCGGGGATGAAGAGGGGCACCCGACGGTAACGAGAGGTTGCACTTTGTGATCGGTCGAATGTCCGGGGAGCGAGGAATAGGGTGGGGGGTTGAAAAGAAACGCCAGTGTAGGGCAACGGGACGGTGAACGTTCCCGTGGTGTCGGAGGTGTGCAGTGGGGGGGAGGAAAAAAAAAAAAAAAAAAAAGCGCGTAACGGCGCGGCTGCCGTGGTGGAAACGTTCTCTCCAACTGTGGTGGTGTCCCCTGTGTGTTTTGTTGTTCTCTATATCGTGTGTCCCCTCGCACAAGACGCTCTCTGGGCGGGTTTGATTCATTCATTTTTGCATTGTCACGTAGCGTAGAATGGTGGAATGCGCAAGAGTTGAGTGAGACTGGCGACGGTATATGGTCTGAGCAGCGTCAGCTGCACTGCACACTCCCCGGAAAAGAATCTTGGATGCCGTGCTAACTGAAATTTGGTGGACGGGGTTCTCAAGGCCTGTTTTCCTATTTTGTTGTCTGTCTGTAGTTAAGATGGTGAAATGACGTCGAAGAAGCAGTATTGTGCTCACAGAAACGGAAACAAACTGTTATGGAAATGCCCTAGTTTGATGAAAGGAAATGTGTGTTGAATATACAGGATGGTAAAGACCAAGTGCGTTGAAAGAAACGTTGTGAAGGAACGAACGTTCCCTGAATTGGTTTCTTTTTGTTCCCGAGTTGTGTACAATGGACGACGGTTGTGCCATATCGCAGCATTGCATCATCCCCAGGTTTTATTTCAATTGAGCGATAAAAAAAGGAAAAAGAGAAGAACAAGAACACTATCGAAATGGTCTATGGTGTGTGACCCACAATTGTTGTCTTTAAATCACTTACCCAACCATGTCGTAAAAATATTTATTTATTTTTTTTTTTTTTTTTACAGTGGCTGCCCAATGACCTAGATGTAACAGAGAGAGAGAGAAACACATGGCGTGTCAGATGTTTGTTTTCTTTTCCCCCCCGTCAAGTGGCAAATGCGAACACCGTCAGCTGTAATTGACGATCGACACTAGTATGGCGCGAAAAGGGGGTGCGACCTGTGCAGTTGTGGGTGAAACTTTGGGTGATGGGCTGTCATGCGGCATCGCGTGCGTTCATTACCCCTCGGCGGCGGCGGCGGCGCCGCAGCTCCGTCCAGCTCGCGCTCTCGGAAACAACCCTCTCGTAATGCCGCGTCTCCTCCGTCACTGCAATTTTCAAAGGGAAACCTGTGTGGCCGGTGGGGGTGTGTCAACCGTTGGGCTCAAGCTCCGCCGACAAAAAGTGTTGAGTGTATCCAGTGTGAGAGAGGTTGACGCTTTTCGTGGTGTGTGTGTGGCAATGTTTTGAAAAGTTTGCAACGTACGTTAAGAAGTGTTGACGCTGAAACTTGCGGGCTGTGTGGCCCTGGTGGTTGGCTGGCTGGAGACGCGGGCGTGTCCAGTCGGTCGGTTGTTGTGGCTGAAAGGTACGTATACGGTTCCGCCGTCCCGTCGGAACTGCGTCTGTCTGGAAGGTATGACGTGACGTGCAGTTTTTATTAGGTCAGCCTTGTTGTGTATTGTTCCATTTGTTGCTCACTCGTCACCCGTATTTGGTGTGGCGATGTATGTGGACGTACTGCTGGATCAGTGTCAGGGTTTCCGTGGGAGGTGTTGGTTGGGTTGGATTTGCCTGACACGGCTGAGTCCGCAATTGGCCTGCCGTTCGTTGATGTGATATGTGGGTTCTGAGGAAGAATGTGTACGAGATAGTTGCCCTGCCCTGCCCTGCCCTTTCTTTCGCGTTCGTGTGTGCCCCCCTTGTTGTGTAGTGTGGGTTGAACATGGTTCTTTACCGAGTGGGGGGGGGGGGGGAATGGGATGGACGGATCCGTTGCTGTTGCTGTCACCGTCAAGACAACGCACGCACCCCTGTCCTACGAGAAGGTGTGTCAACCGGGGTTTCGGCAGTCGTGTGTGTAGGGGACGGGGAGAAGCAAAGTGGAGAGTGCGGCACGGGCAGAGAGTGGAATTGGGGCGCGTTGATGTTGGGAAACATCCCCCAAGGGTTGCGGGATGATGTGGCGGTGAGAGCGGGGGGCGGGGGGAGAAAAGAAAAGCGAAAAAGAACTAAGGAAGAGGAGGAGGCGTGCGTGTGCGCAGTGGCGGGGCCCCAAAGACCTGTCGTGTGGTGTCGGCCGAACGCGAACGCGTGTGCGGGGCAGCGTCGGCACGGAGAGAGAGAGAGAGAGAGAGAGAGAGAGAGAGAGAGCGAGCTGGTCTGATGGGTATTTTTTTACCCCCTGTACTCGAAGGACCGGATCTGTCCTTGATCCCTGCCTTCTGTCTGATTATGTTGGGTAACAAAATGATGGGATGATAGGGTCTCTTGGGTGTGTGTAGATGTTTGTTGTTTGAGTGAGTGTTATGGTGTTTGTATTTTATTTTTGTTTATCATGGTATGTTGTAGTTTGTGGTGTTTTGTCGTGATGGGAAATGTCGTTCTTGGGTCGGGTGGATTTTGTCCCAGATTTCTGATGAGTGGGTGGTTCGAATCCGTGGTTTGGTGGGAAAAAAAAAAAAAAAAAAAAAAAAACTTTATGGATTTTTCTTTGGATGATTTCCGGGATTTTGAGTATGTTATGGTTTGTGTATATGTCTCGGTTTGTCTGGTACCGGCCGGCATCAGCAGCAATTCTGAAGTATTTGTTGTGCACCCTTTTTTTTTACTCTTGTTATGTTGGTGTCTGCGGCCATTGACCAGATTTTCAGAGCCGTAAGTGATGGCTGGTTCCTATGACGGTTTTGAAGATTTTCTTTTTGGCGCGCATATTTATTCTGTTTCCTTTGATGATTGGGTACAGTCTGAATATTGCTGCTGCAGCCTTGTTACAAACGTGTGTAACATGGTCTCTAAATGTCAACCTCTTGTCCAGCTTGATGCCTAGATACTTTATTGTGCCTGACCATGGAAGATTGTTATTTCTGAGGCGTATATGCAGGTTAGGAGGTATTCTTTTTGAATGTGAATCGTATTGTATTGCTTGGGTTTTCTCCGCGTTTATTGTTTTTTTTGGTTAGCCCATTTCTGGATGGATTGTAGGTGTTGCTCTATTTTTGTGACTCTATATTGCAGGTTAGAACTGCTGCGGTAGACTGCAGTGTCGTCTGCAAATAGTGACAAGTGTCCTCCCAGCTGTTTGTTTGTGTATATTGAGTAGAGAATGGGCCCCAGCACTGAGCCTTGCGGGACTCCAGCCTCTATGGATCTAGTGTTACTTGCCGCTCCTGGTACATGGACATAGAATGCTCTGTTGCGGAGAAAAGAAGCAATAATGTGGATGGGGCAGTTGTACTGGTGGAGCTTGTAGATAAGGCGTTATCCGAATGCTTTTCCAATGTCAAGCAGGACTGCTCCAGTACTGTGTCTAATGTTTCTGGCCTGACATATGTGCTCGACTAGTCTGGTCACCTGGTGGGTGGTGCTGTGTTCTTCGCGGAATCGGAATTGTTGTGGGATGATTATGTTGTTATCCTTTAAGAATTGAATTTCTTCAGTTCAGTTTGAATGAGCTTTCCGAGGACCTTTCCAAGGAAGTTGGCCTATAGTTTTGCGGAAATAATAAGTCCTTGTTTGGCTTTGGTAATGTGATGACTCGGGCCTGTTTCCAAGTAGTTTAGTCTGAAGCAAGCATTATATATTGATGTTAGATAGATAATTGATAGTTGCTGGAGGTAGGTGATGTAGTAGTTGCGGTTTGATGGAATCTGGGCCTGATGCCTTCTTAGGATGTGTGTATGTTTGTGATGTGATAAGATACGGGGTTTCTGCGTTTATTGGATTGTGAAAGATGTTCTGATCGGGGCACTTAGGATGCGGTTTTACCCTTCTGAGTACCATTTCCTGGTGGTCATCAGTTTCGTCATCTACCGCTTCTGGTGCTTGGAATTGCCTTTCTAGTGAATCCGCCAGTGCTTCAGCTCGGTCTGTGGGGTCGTTCCTTCCCCATGTAGATGTAGATGTAGATGTTTCGTGTTTAGTTTACGAGTTTTAAGAAATTTCCAGAATTTTTCCTGGTCCCTTTCTGCTTCTCGTAACGTTTCCTCCCACGCCTCGCTACGGTGGTTTTCGGAGCTCTCTTTTTGATCCTCCCGGCCAATTGCTCTGATTTTCGTCGGTCGGCTGGGTCCCTGTAGTTTCTGGCGCGCGCGGGCTGCGGTTGGCGCCTTTGGTGGCAACGGCCGGGGCAAGCAGCGGTGTGTGGTGTGGTGCGGGGCGGGCAGGGGCAGGGGCAGGGGCAGGGGCAGGGGCAGGGGCAGTGGCAGTGGTGGTTGACGGATGGCCTGGGGGCCGAAAAACGGGCCGGCCGGCGGACGGCGGACGGATGTTGAGAGAGGCGGCGCGCACGCGTCTCGCGCGGACACAGGCGCCACAGCGTTGATTGGAAGGAGGTGCGGTGCGGGGATGGGCCCAGGAAAAAAGACGGTCGTGGCCCCTGTCTTGGGTGCGTGTCGACGTCAGCACCGTCGGTGTGGTGTGGTGTGGTGTGGTGTGGGCAGGGAGGGGGGGAAAAGCGGGCTGCGGGCTGCGGGCTGCGGGCTGCGGGCTGCGGAGGGAATGGTGGTGGGGAGTAGGCACACATGTGGGCGGGCGCAAAATCGGCCGGTGCCCGTAAACCGCGGCGGGATATTGGGTGGAAAAGAGGGAAATTGTAGAAAGGAAAACAAGCGGAGGGGGCGAATGTGGTGGGGTGGGGGGACGGGCGGGGGCGAGGCGACAGCTTGCTTTTTCTTTTTCATTTTATTCTGTTGTAGTGTTTTTGTTTTTTTGTTTTTTTTGCGTGTGTGTGGCCTTGGAGAGGCTGGTCTTGTCTGGCTTACGCTTTGGGTGCGTGTGTTGGTACTTTTTCGTTTTTTCTTGTTCTGCAGAGCAGGGGCGGGGCGGTGGGAACGGCTGGCTGGCTGGCTGTGCCCAGAGGAGGAGGAGACGCTGGCGGCGGGCCCGGCTCCTGGGGCTGCTGTTGCATGCGCTGTGCAAAGAAAGGAAGAGTGGGTTTGTTTGGCTGGTGAAGTGCATTATTTAAGTGTGGGCTTGCCGGCCTGGCTCCGATGCGCAGGTAGATAGATGCCGGCGGCGACCGCAGGCAGGCAGGCGCGTTGTGTGTACAGAGGGACGAGCCATGTGTTTTGCAAGCAGGACGTGGCGTGCCGAGTGGAGAGGAGGCGGCGGCTCGGCTCGGTTCGGCCCGGCCCGGTCCGGCGGTGCCGCGCTGTTGTCGCGGACGTGAGCGCCCCCTGGCGGGCGGGTGGTTGGCGGCGGCGTGGTGGACGCGTGTGGCAGTTGTGTGCACGGGTTGCTTGGGCGAGTGAGCAGTGGCTGGCGGTGTTGGCGCGTCGTCGGGGAGGTACGTGTTGCGGCCGCGTCTGCTGCGCGCTGCGTCGTTGTGTCGACTGTGTGTGGGCGTGGGCACGTGTGCTCTGCCGAGGGCGTCGTAAAAAAGTGGGTCGCGGTGTGCGTGCGTAGCCCGTGATGATGTATTGTGCGTCGCGTCGTTGTGTGCGAAACGGATGCCGAGAGGTGTGTGGTAAGTGCGAAGCGCGAATGTGCGGCGTTTGGCGGTTTCGGTGTGTTTTCTGTTTTTGCGGCGTGAGAGTGGGGCTGGCTGGCTGGCTGGCTGTTGTTGGTTGCCTTGTGTGTGTAGGTTGATGGCGCGACGCGGAGGGGACGCCGTTTGCTGCGTGCCTTGCCTCGCGTGTGTTGGCGCGCCGTGCATGTGTTTGGGTCGCGGGGGCGGTGTTTTTGTTTGTATTTGGATTTTCATTTTTTGGCGTGTTGTGTCGTGTATGGCAAGGGCGAGAGGAGTAGTGCGGTAGTGGTAGTGCAGTAGTGTCGTTGCGGCACGGGCGTCTGGTGGGGCTGTGCGTCGTGGCGGGGAAGGTGTGTAGGTTGCGGCGATGCGGCGAGCCCAGCCCGTCGTTTGACGGTGTGCCGGGTGAGTTGCGCTGCGAATCGAGTGTGGCGGGAAGGGGAGCTGCGTGGCGCCTGCGTCCGTTGGCAGCAGGGGCTGTGCTTTTGAGAGTTTGTTTGATTTCGGGACGACGACGACGACGACGACGACGACTGGTTGGTTGGTTGGTTGGGTGGGGTGGCGTGCGCGTTTGTCGTACTGGGCGAGTCGATTGCCTGCCGGCTGGCGAAAGGTGCGCCGCCGCCCGTCTCGCGCTCTGTGTTTTTTTTTTTTTTTTTTCTCTCTGTGTGTGTCGGCTGCGTTTTGTTTGCGGTGCGCGCGAAAACGGTGGTGCCGAAAGTGTGCCGGCGTGGCGTTGCGACCGCGACGAGCCGCGGGCGCGCCATTTGGCTGGTGTTGCGTGAAGAGCGGCTGTGTACGGGTAGTGGCTGTAGCCGTACGTGTACGTGCATCCGGCCCGGCCGCCAGCCCAGCCCAGCCCAGCCCAGCCCAGCCCAGCCGAGTCGGGTGAGCGGAGGCCGACACGTGGTGGTGCTCTGTGCTCTCTCGGCTCGGGGGGGTTTGTGTGTGTGCGTGTCTCGTTCGCTCTCCGGAATCTGCTTGTTCTGCTGATCCCCGCCTGTCGGCGTCGTTTATTTTTACTTATTTATTTTTTACCTGTTGTTTGTTTTTCGACGTCGTCTTGCAGTTTTGTCCTTTGCGGCGTGCCGACGACCCGCCGCGCGACCTTATGAAACCCCAAAGCGTGGCGTGGCGTGGCCGAGCCGCAGCAGCTAAGGGGGTGCGGCCGCCTCGACGCCTTAACCTCTCCTAAACTTCTTTAAGCCCCTTAACGCAGCCACCTAAACTAACGTAACCTAACCTAACCTAAGCTCTTAGGCCAACCCCCAAGTCGCCTTAACCTAACGTACGTGACCGCAACCTTAGCTTAACGCCTACGTTAAGACGTGACGTCACGTCAACGCTTAACCTAACCCTGACGCCTTCTTAGCCTAACCTGACGTAACCTAAGGTAAGGTAACCGTTGAAAGAAAGAAACCACCTTTGTTTTGACGTTGAGGCGTGTAAGGTCGGCTGTGAGGGCAGATTCGGTGTGTCTGTAGTTGGGGCTGGCTGGTAATTTATTTTGTTTGTTTGTTTATCGTTGTTTTGTTTTCGCCTGTGGCGGGGGGGTTGGCGCTCCGTCGGCCGGTGCCATGTTGCGCAGGCGGCGATCGTAAAAAAGTAAAAAAAAAAAAGAAAAAAGAAAAGAAAAATGTGTTGGAAGGGCTGTGGGTGTTGGCGGGCGAGGCGAGAGGAGGAGGACGGCCCGCGGCCGTGGCCCGACGGCTGCGGGCCGATCGGGAAAACGGCGGAAGGCGATGGGGCGGCGGAGGTGCGTTTGTGCACGGCCGTCATCGCCGCACGACTCGGCTCGTGTGGCTGTGGCGCCGGCCGCGGTGGCCGGGCTGCCGCGGCGACGGTGCGGGAGTTTTGACGAAGGTTTGGCCATTGTGGCGGGTCGTCGGCTGGGGCTGTGGGGGCGGCATTTGGGCGGGGGCGGCGATTCTCGGCGGGCCGACCCAGGCTGTGGCGCGCGGTGGCTGCAGTTTGGCCGTGGTTTGCGGCGCCGCCGCGGCGACTGGTTGGCGACCGTGGTGTCGGTGTGTGTAGCCCCATCCTCGGTGGTTTGAATGGCGCGGGTGGTTGCGGCGCAGGTTGGGGGCTGCTCCGCGCAGGCTGTCGGACGTTGGGCGGTAGCAAGCGCGGGAGGCGCGGCGCGGCGGCGCGGCGGCGCGCCGAGTGGCGGCCGCTCTCTCGGCCGTCCGCGCCCGCCCGCGACACTGGCTGGGCCAGGCGCGTGCGCGGCTATTCTCTGCTGCGCGCCCCTCGCTGTTGTGCGTCGTCGAAGGAGAGAAGGAAGCGAAACCAAGGGGAAAAAAGAAAAGAGAACAAGCAAAAGATGGCAGACCAGGCGGCTACGAACGAGACTGCCGCGGCACCCGCCGCCACCGGCACTACGAAGAAGGCCAAGTCTGCGTCGTCTGCGAAGAAGCCGCGCGCCAAGCCTGCGCACCCGCGCACCTCTGAGATGGTGACGGCCGCCATCAAGAGTCTGAAGGAGCGCGGCGGGTCGTCGCTGCAGGCGATCAAGAAGTACATTGCCGCGCACTACAAGCTGGACGCGGAGAAGCTGGCGCCCTTTATCAAGAAGTACCTCAAGTCGGCCGTCGTGGCTGGCGAGCTGGTGCAGACGAAGGGGAAGGGCGCGTCGGGCTCTTTCAAGCTTGCCGGCGCCGGCGGCGGGGCGGCCGAGGGCGGCAAGGCTCGTGGTGGCGGCGGTGGTGCGAAGAAGAAGCGCGCCGCTCCGGCCAGCAAGGAGAAGAAGGGGGCCCGTGCGGCCGGCGCAAAGAAGGCTGGCGGCGTGAAGGCGGCGACCGGTCGGAAGGCGGGCGCCGCCAAGAAGGCGTCTGCGGCGTCGGCCGCTCCCGCGGGTGCGAAGAAGGCGGCTGCGGCCAAGCCGGCCAAGGCCAAGTCGCCGTCGAAGGCGAAGAAGGCCGCCAAGGTTCCGACGAAGAAGCCGAAGGCGCCGCGCCCGAAGAAGGCGACGGCGACGCCGTCTAAGGCGAAGGCTTCGCCCAAGAAGAAGAAGTAAAAAGGGCAGGGAAGGGTTGGCGGTTGACACCGTCGCCTGGTGGCCGGCGCGCAACCAGAGGCTGTCGCGCGGTCCCGGACAAAAACAAAAACGGCCCTTCTCAGGGCCATCAAAGCACGTCGGGAAGGTGTTGATTGTCGTGTCGTGTCGTGGTCGGTCGGTTGCCTTGTTGTCTGTCTGTCTTGCTTGCTGGCGTTTGTTTGTTTCATGTGTGGATGGTGGTTGGATTGTGGGGTCGTTGGCGGGCGTGGGCGGCGGCGCGCGGCTGGTGTTACACAAAGTGTATTTTACTTTTACCTATTTATTTTGCGCCGCGTTTGTTTGTTTGTTTGTTTGTCTTGGTGGTGGTTTTGGAATAGTCTTTTTTGTTTTGCTTTGCTTTGCTTTGCTTTCCGGGCGTCACGTTTTGTGCCGTGGCCTGTGTGGGTGGCGCTATTGACGCTTGCGACTTGGTTCGGCCGGTGCGGTGCTTTTTTTTTTTTTTTTTGGAAACGGCGGCGCCGGGCCGGGCCGGGGGTGGGACGACTGGACTGGAGAGTGAGTGGGGAACTAGTCGTTGCGACCGACAAAGTTTTGCTCGCGACGGAGAGACGTTAGTGGCCCTGAAAAGGGCCGTTTTGTTTGTTTGGCGGTGTGCGGGTTTAGGCGCGCTCGCCGCGGATGCGGCGCGCGAGCTGGATGTCCTTGGGCATGATGGTGACTCGCTTGGCGTGGATTGCGCACAGGTTGGTGTCTTCGAAGAGGCCGACGAGGTAGGCCTCGCTGGCCTCTTGCAGGGCCATGACTGCGGAGCTCTGGAAGCGCAGGTCGGTCTTGAAGTCCTGGGCGATCTCGCGCACTAGGCGCTGGAATGGCAGCTTGCGGATGAGCAGCTCTGTGCTCTTCTGGTAGCGCCTGATTTCTCGCAGGGCGACGGTGCCCGGCCTGTAGCGGTGGGGCTTCTTGACGCCGCCGGTGGCGGGCGCGCTCTTCCTCGCCGCCTTGGTGGCGAGCTGTTTGCGCGGCGCCTTTCCGCCGGTGGACTTGCGGGCCGTTTGCTTTGTCCGGGCCATGGCTACTGCGGATGCGGCGTGGAGGATATGCGTGCGCGACGGCGTCCGGTGCTGCCTTGACAACGGGCCCGCGCGCTACGCTACGCTACGCTGCACAGGAGAGGGTGGTCCCTCGACTCGTATAGGAAGTACTAGCGCTGGCGCGCTTCGCCTTCCTCTTGACGGGTGGTGAAGAGGTGGAATTGGCGGTATGGTTTGCTTGACGTTGTGCATTTTGGGTTTTTTTTTTTTTTTTTTTTTTTTTTTTTTTTTTTTTTTTTTTAATAAGATGAAAGAATAGTGAGAGGGATAGTTAGAGAAGCAGGAAAACGAAAGGCCCAATTGACTGGCCGTTGCACGGTAATTAACAGTAACAGGTGACAGAACAGTAAAAGGAATAGTGAGAGATAGAGGAAAACGAACGGCTCCATTGACTAGCCGGAAAAGAAACGTTGAGTGACAGACGAAAGAATAGTGAAAGATGACAGGAAGAGGATGAAGAAAACGAAAGGCCTTCGTCCTGGCCAGATCTTCTTGGCGACGGCGATGACGGTGGCGGCAGATATTTCAGGATGGTGTGACAAAAAAGGTGAAGTGGTAGGAAGAGGAAGAAGTAACAGGACGGGGGGGTGGATGGGAGGTGTCAGGGGGGGCGGGAAAGGAGGTCGGGCCAGCGAGTGGTGGCCAGGCGATGGAGGCGGGTGCCAAGAGAGACAATGAGTGGATTGGGGGAATGACGGGATTGGTCATAGAAGGAGATGGCGGAGGATCGGACACGGTCTTGAAGGAGGGGGATATTGGCAAGGAGGTGAAGTTCACGGGTTGGGAAACGGTAAGGGAGGCGAAGGGCAATTCGAAGGGCACGATTCTGTACTGTCTGCAGGCGGTGGAGATGCGTAGGCGCGGCATTGCCCCACACAACCGAGGCATACTCCAGGAGGGGGCGGATGAGGGATGTGTAGAGGAGGAGGGCAAGAGGAATGGGAAGGGTAGAGGTAGGGTTCATAAAAGGGTAGAGTTGGCCGATGCGCCCCAAGGCCTTCCGCCGGATGGCCTCTATGTGGGGACGCCAGGTGAGGGCCCTATCCAGGGTGACCCCCAGGTACATAGCTGTTCTGGCCCAGGGGGCGGGGGTGCCCAGCACAGTGACAGGGGGATAGGCGACCGGCCACCGTGGGCCCGCGCGCCCCGGGTGCTGCGCTTATATGCCCTCGGTGCGCGGTGGTGGGGGGAGGGGAGGGCGGGCCGCGGGGCCCCAGAGTCTATATAGGGGGGCGGCGCGCGCGCTGGGCGCCACAACCGTAGCCGACTCGCTAGCGCCGGGTGAGGAGCTTGCCTTGCTTTCTGTTTTTTATATTATTGTGGTTGAGACGCTTGAAGAAGAAGAAGAATGACAGGCCGCGGCAAGGGAGGAAAGGGGCTCGGCAAGGGTGGCGCCAAGCGGCACCGCAAGGTGTTGCGCGACAACATCCAGGGCATCACGAAGCCCGCGATCCGCCGCCTGGCGCGCAGGGGCGGCGTGAAGCGCATCTCTGGTCTGATCTACGAGGAGACGCGCGGAGTGCTGAAGGTGTTCCTGGAGAACGTGATCCGCGACGCGGTGACGTACACTGAGCACGCCAAGCGCAAGACTGTGACGGCCATGGACGTGGTGTACGCCCTGAAGAGGCAGGGGCGCACCCTGTACGGTTTCGGCGGTTAGGCGGTGTGAGACCGAAGGAAGGAAGGAAAGAGAGATTGAAAAACGGCCCTTTTCAGGGCCACCACAGTGTTCGGAAGTTGAAAAGTGCGAAAGAGTCTGTGTTGCTGGTTTTTCTTTTCCTTTTTTAGTCTACTTGGCCTTTTAGTTTTGTTTGGAGTTTTTTTGACGTGGTGTGCGGTGCGGTTGGGAGGGAAGGAAGCGTGCCCTTGCGTTGTGTGAGCTCCCTCCTTCCTTCCTTCCTTCCTTCCTTCCTTCCTTCCCCTCCCTCTTTGCTTGTATGCTTCTTGTCGGTGGATGGGCTGTGTGTTGCGGCGCGGCTGAGTGCCGAGGGGTTATTTTTGAGGTGTGTTGTTGTGCGCCACGTGTGCTGGTTAATGGTCGCGAGACTGTGCGTGCGTGGAGTGGAGGAGGTGGCCAAGTACGTGTGTACAAGATGGCGGCGCCTGTGTGTGTAAGAAGGAAAAAAAACCGTACACACAGAGAGAGAGAGAGAGAGAGAGAGAGAGAGAGAGAGAAGTGGTGCGACGAACGACTGGAATTCTGCTTTGGACGTAGGTTTGTGTGGTGGCCCTGAAAAGGGCCGATTGTGTTTTGTTTTTGAGCCGAGGCGGCAAATGGCGCGCTGCGTGCCAAGGGAGCACGCGGCGGTTGCCGATTGCGCTGTCTCTCTTTTAGGCCTTCTTCTCGGTCTTCTTTGGCAGCAGGACGGCCTGGATGTTGGGCAGGACACCTCCCTGTGCGATGGTGACGCCCGACAAGAGCTTGTTGAGCTCCTCGTCGTTGCGTATGGCGAGCTGCAGGTGGCGCGGGATGATGCGCGTCTTCTTGTTGTCGCGGGCCGCGTTTCCGGCCAGCTCGAGCACCTCAGCCGCGAGGTACTCCATGACGGCGGCGAGGTAGACGGGCGCCCCGGCGCCGACGCGCTCGGCGTAGTTTCCCTTGCGCAGGAGGCGGTGGATTCTGCCGACCGGGAACTGGAGCCCAGCCCTGCTTGAGCGGGACTTTGACTTGCCCTTGACTTTGCCTCCCTTTCCGCGTCCGGACATGGCGATGGGCTAGTTTCGAAAGAAGCGAGAAAGAAAAGCACAACGCCCCAAACGGTGCGAGCCGCAGCGAGTCGAGCAGCGGAGTGCGTGCCGGCGCCGGCGGGGTGGGGGTCCTTTATGGGCTCGGGTGCGGCGGCCGGTTGCGCGCGCGCCCCATTGGTCGGCGGCCGCAGCAGGGCGAGCTGGTAAAGGTGCGGCGGCGGCGTGCGGCGGGTGCCACTGTGTGGGGAGACGCTGACTGGAGCGGAGCGCTTGACTGACTGACTGCGCGTGCCTGCCTGCCTGTTTGTTCGTGATGCCGCCCAAGACTAGCGGGAAAGCCGCCAAGAAGGCTGGCAAGGCGCAGAAGAACATTTCGAAGGGCGACAAGAAGAAGAAGCGCAAGAGGAAGGAGAGCTATGCCATCTACATCTACAAGGTGCTGAAGCAGGTGCACCCTGACACGGGCATCTCTTCGAAGGCGATGAGCATCATGAACAGCTTCGTGAACGACATTTTCGAGCGCATTGCGGCCGAGGCTTCTCGCCTGGCGCACTACAACAAGCGCTCGACCATCACGTCCCGCGAGATCCAGATCGCTGTGCGGCTCTTGCTGCCTGGCGAGCTGGCCAAGCACGCGGTGAGCGAGGGCACGAAGGCGGTGACCAAGTACACGAGCTCCAAGTAAGGAGGTGGCTCTTGGAAATGGGAGGCTCGTCCGCGGCGCGGCGAAGGAAAGAGAAAAAAAAAAACGGCCCTTTTCAGGGCCACCAAAATGCCTTTGCGGGAAGGGCGGAATTGTTGTTGTTGTGAGCGGGTGGACGGGCGGCACAGCTGTAGCTGTAGCTTGTGGTGTGGTGCGGCGCCGGCGCCTTTGGTTTTGGTGTGACGTTGGGGATACGCACTTTAGCCACAGCCGGGTCGTGGGCGTGGGTGTTTCGAGACGTGTTGGTGTTAGGGGGGCGGATCGCTGGAGTTGGCTTGTTTGATATATATTTTTGTTTTTGTCCCCTTTGTATGGTATGGCCGGAGGTGTGGAACGGAAAGCAAACCGCGACTGTCGGATGTCACACCGTTGGTGGCGAGGGTGAGAAACACGTTGCCGCCTACAGCTGCTTCTACGCCGAGCGGGTGCGTTAAGTTAGTTGGTTGGTTGGGCGACGTAAAAGTGGAGCGTGGAGGTGTGTGTGAACGTGAGGTGACACGCATTGTATTGCATTGTATTTGTACGCGCGAGGTGAGTTAGGAGACCACGCGCCACGACGTACGGTGCCCTCTTTCGACCTGACGTCTGACGTCTGGTTTTTGTTTGTGGAGGCGGTGTCGTCATTCTGGATGTACGTGTATTTTCCGCTCAGTTGAGTGAGGTGACGCGAGACGACGGCGTCGGTGGTGTTTTTGTTTTGTTGTTGGCGCCCCGGGGATGAAGAGGGGCACCCGACGGTAACGAGAGGTTGCACTTTGTGATCGGTCGAATGTCCGGGGAGCGAGGAATAGGGTGGGGGGTTGAAAAGAAACGCCAGTGTAGGGCAACGGGACGGTGAACGTTCCCGTGGTGTCGGAGGTGTGCAGTGGGGGGGAGGAAAAAAAAAAAAAAAAAAAAAGCGCGTAACGGCGCGGCTGCCGTGGTGGAAACGTTCTCTCCAACTGTGGTGGTGTCCCCTGTGTGTTTTGTTGTTCTCTATATCGTGTGTCCCCTCGCACAAGACGCTCTCTGGGCGGGTTTGATTCATTCATTTTTGCATTGTCACGTAGCGTAGAATGGTGGAATGCGCAAGAGTTGAGTGAGACTGGCGACGGTATATGGTCTGAGCAGCGTCAGCTGCACTGCACACTCCCCGGAAAAGAATCTTGGATGCCGTGCTAACTGAAATTTGGTGGACGGGGTTCTCAAGGCCTGTTTTCCTATTTTGTTGTCTGTCTGTAGTTAAGATGGTGAAATGACGTCGAAGAAGCAGTATTGTGCTCACAGAAACGGAAACAAACTGTTATGGAAATGCCCTAGTTTGATGAAAGGAAATGTGTGTTGAATATACAGGATGGTAAAGACCAAGTGCGTTGAAAGAAACGTTGTGAAGGAACGAACGTTCCCTGAATTGGTTTCTTTTTGTTCCCGAGTTGTGTACAATGGACGACGGTTGTGCCATATCGCAGCATTGCATCATCCCCAGGTTTTATTTCAATTGAGCGATAAAAAAAGGAAAAAGAGAAGAACAAGAACACTATCGAAATGGTCTATGGTGTGTGACCCACAATTGTTGTCTTTAAATCACTTACCCAACCATGTCGTAAAAATATTTATTTATTTTTTTTTTTTTTTTTACAGTGGCTGCCCAATGACCTAGATGTAACAGAGAGAGAGAGAAACACATGGCGTGTCAGATGTTTGTTTTCTTTTCCCCCCCGTCAAGTGGCAAATGCGAACACCGTCAGCTGTAATTGACGATCGACACTAGTATGGCGCGAAAAGGGGGTGCGACCTGTGCAGTTGTGGGTGAAACTTTGGGTGATGGGCTGTCATGCGGCATCGCGTGCGTTCATTACCCCTCGGCGGCGGCGGCGGCGCCGCAGCTCCGTCCAGCTCGCGCTCTCGGAAACAACCCTCTCGTAATGCCGCGTCTCCTCCGTCACTGCAATTTTCAAAGGGAAACCTGTGTGGCCGGTGGGGGTGTGTCAACCGTTGGGCTCAAGCTCCGCCGACAAAAAGTGTTGAGTGTATCCAGTGTGAGAGAGGTTGACGCTTTTCGTGGTGTGTGTGTGGCAATGTTTTGAAAAGTTTGCAACGTACGTTAAGAAGTGTTGACGCTGAAACTTGCGGGCTGTGTGGCCCTGGTGGTTGGCTGGCTGGAGACGCGGGCGTGTCCAGTCGGTCGGTTGTTGTGGCTGAAAGGTACGTATACGGTTCCGCCGTCCCGTCGGAACTGCGTCTGTCTGGAAGGTATGACGTGACGTGCAGTTTTTATTAGGTCAGCCTTGTTGTGTATTGTTCCATTTGTTGCTCACTCGTCACCCGTATTTGGTGTGGCGATGTATGTGGACGTACTGCTGGATCAGTGTCAGGGTTTCCGTGGGAGGTGTTGGTTGGGTTGGATTTGCCTGACACGGCTGAGTCCGCAATTGGCCTGCCGTTCGTTGATGTGATATGTGGGTTCTGAGGAAGAATGTGTACGAGATAGTTGCCCTGCCCTGCCCTGCCCTTTCTTTCGCGTTCGTGTGTGCCCCCCTTGTTGTGTAGTGTGGGTTGAACATGGTTCTTTACCGAGTGGGGGGGGGGGGGAATGGGATGGACGGATCCGTTGCTGTTGCTGTCACCGTCAAGACAACGCACGCACCCCTGTCCTACGAGAAGGTGTGTCAACCGGGGTTTCGGCAGTCGTGTGTGTAGGGGACGGGGAGAAGCAAAGTGGAGAGTGCGGCACGGGCAGAGAGTGGAATTGGGGCGCGTTGATGTTGGGAAACATCCCCCAAGGGTTGCGGGATGATGTGGCGGTGAGAGCGGGGGGCGGGGGAGAAAAGAAAAGCGAAAAAGAACTAAGGAAGAGGAGGAGGCGTGCGTGTGCGCAGTGGCGGGGCCCCAAAGACCTGTCGTGTGGTGTCGGCCGAACGCGAACGCGTGTGCGGGGCAGCGTCGGCACGGAGAGAGAGAGAGAGAGAGAGAGAGAGAGAGAGAGAGAGCGAGCTGGTCTGATGGGTATTTTTTTACCCCCTGTACTCGAAGGACCGGATCTGTCCTTGATCCCTGCCTTCTGTCTGATTATGTTGGGTAACAAAATGATGGGATGATAGGGTCTCTTGGGTGTGTGTAGATGTTTGTTGTTTGAGTGAGTGTTATGGTGTTTGTATTTTATTTTTGTTTATCATGGTATGTTGTAGTTTGTGGTGTTTTGTCGTGATGGGAAATGTCGTTCTTGGGTCGGGTGGATTTTGTCCCAGATTTCTGATGAGTGGGTGGTTCGAATCCGTGGTTTGGTGGGAAAAAAAAAAAAAAAAAAAAAAAAACTTTATGGATTTTTCTTTGGATGATTTCCGGGATTTTGAGTATGTTATGGTTTGTGTATATGTCTCGGTTTGTCTGGTACCGGCCGGCATCAGCAGCAATTCTGAAGTATTTGTTGTGCACCCTTTTTTTTTACTCTTGTTATGTTGGTGTCTGCGGCCATTGACCAGATTTTCAGAGCCGTAAGTGATGGCTGGTTCCTATGACGGTTTTGAAGATTTTCTTTTTGGCGCGCATATTTATTCTGTTTCCTTTGATGATTGGGTACAGTCTGAATATTGCTGCTGCAGCCTTGTTACAAACGTGTGTAACATGGTCTCTAAATGTCAACCTCTTGTCCAGCTTGATGCCTAGATACTTTATTGTGCCTGACCATGGAAGATTGTTATTTCTGAGGCGTATATGCAGGTTAGGAGGTATTCTTTTTGAATGTGAATCGTATTGTATTGCTTGGGTTTTCTCCGCGTTTATTGTTTTTTTTGGTTAGCCCATTTCTGGATGGATTGTAGGTGTTGCTCTATTTTTGTGACTCTATATTGCAGGTTAGAACTGCTGCGGTAGACTGCAGTGTCGTCTGCAAATAGTGACAAGTGTCCTCCCAGCTGTTTGTTTGTGTATATTGAGTAGAGAATGGGCCCCAGCACTGAGCCTTGCGGGACTCCAGCCTCTATGGATCTAGTGTTACTTGCCGCTCCTGGTACATGGACATAGAATGCTCTGTTGCGGAGAAAAGAAGCAATAATGTGGATGGGGCAGTTGTACTGGTGGAGCTTGTAGATAAGGCGTTATCCGAATGCTTTTCCAATGTCAAGCAGGACTGCTCCAGTACTGTGTCTAATGTTTCTGGCCTGACATATGTGCTCGACTAGTCTGGTCACCTGGTGGGTGGTGCTGTGTTCTTCGCGGAATCGGAATTGTTGTGGGATGATTATGTTGTTATCCTTTAAGAATTGAATTTCTTCAGTTCAGTTTGAATGAGCTTTCCGAGGACCTTTCCAAGGAAGTTGGCCTATAGTTTTGCGGAAATAATAAGTCCTTGTTTGGCTTTGGTAATGTGATGACTCGGGCCTGTTTCCAAGTAGTTTAGTCTGAAGCAAGCATTATATATTGATGTTAGATAGATAATTGATAGTTGCTGGAGGTAGGTGATGTAGTAGTTGCGGTTTGATGGAATCTGGGCCTGATGCCTTCTTAGGATGTGTGTATGTTTGTGATGTGATAAGATACGGGGTTTCTGCGTTTATTGGATTGTGAAAGATGTTCTGATCGGGGCACTTAGGATGCGGTTTTACCCTTCTGAGTACCATTTCCTGGTGGTCATCAGTTTCGTCATCTACCGCTTCTGGTGCTTGGAATTGCCTTTCTAGTGAATCCGCCAGTGCTTCAGCTCGGTCTGTGGGGTCGTTCCTTCCCCATGTAGATGTAGATGTAGATGTTTCGTGTTTAGTTTACGAGTTTTAAGAAATTTCCAGAATTTTTCCTGGTCCCTTTCTGCTTCTCGTAACGTTTCCTCCCACGCCTCGCTACGGTGGTTTTCGGAGCTCTCTTTTTGATCCTCCCGGCCAATTGCTCTGATTTTCGTCGGTCGGCTGGGTCCCTGTAGTTTCTGGCGCGCGCGGGCTGCGGTTGGCGCCTTTGGTGGCAACGGCCGGGGCAAGCAGCGGTGTGTGGTGTGGTGCGGGGCGGGCAGGGGCAGGGGCAGGGGCAGGGGCAGGGGCAGGGGCAGTGGCAGTGGTGGTTGACGGATGGCCTGGGGGCCGAAAAACGGGCCGGCCGGCGGACGGCGGACGGATGTTGAGAGAGGCGGCGCGCACGCGTCTCGCGCGGACACAGGCGCCACAGCGTTGATTGGAAGGAGGTGCGGTGCGGGGATGGGCCCAGGAAAAAAGACGGTCGTGGCCCCTGTCTTGGGTGCGTGTCGACGTCAGCACCGTCGGTGTGGTGTGGTGTGGTGTGGTGTGGGCAGGGAGGGGGGGAAAAGCGGGCTGCGGGCTGCGGGCTGCGGGCTGCGGGCTGCGGAGGGAATGGTGGTGGGGAGTAGGCACACATGTGGGCGGGCGCAAAATCGGCCGGTGCCCGTAAACCGCGGCGGGATATTGGGTGGAAAAGAGGGAAATTGTAGAAAGGAAAACAAGCGGAGGGGGCGAATGTGGTGGGGTGGGGGGACGGGCGGGGGCGAGGCGACAGCTTGCTTTTTCTTTTTCATTTTATTCTGTTGTAGTGTTTTTGTTTTTTTGTTTTTTTTGCGTGTGTGTGGCCTTGGAGAGGCTGGTCTTGTCTGGCTTACGCTTTGGGTGCGTGTGTTGGTACTTTTTCGTTTTTTCTTGTTCTGCAGAGCAGGGGCGGGGCGGTGGGAACGGCTGGCTGGCTGGCTGTGCCCAGAGGAGGAGGAGACGCTGGCGGCGGGCCCGGCTCCTGGGGCTGCTGTTGCATGCGCTGTGCAAAGAAAGGAAGAGTGGGTTTGTTTGGCTGGTGAAGTGCATTATTTAAGTGTGGGCTTGCCGGCCTGGCTCCGATGCGCAGGTAGATAGATGCCGGCGGCGACCGCAGGCAGGCAGGCGCGTTGTGTGTAGAGAGGGACGAGCCATGTGTTTTGCAAGCAGGACGTGGCGTGCCGAGTGGAGAGGAGGCGGCGGCTCGGCTCGGTTCGGCCCGGCCCGGTCCGGCGGTGCCGCGCTGTTGTCGCGGACGTGAGCGCCCCCTGGCGGGCGGGTGGTTGGCGGCGGCGTGGTGGACGCGTGTGGCAGTTGTGTGCACGGGTTGCTTGGGCGAGTGAGCAGTGGCTGGCGGTGTTGGCGCGTCGTCGGGGAGGTACGTGTTGCGGCCGCGTCTGCTGCGCGCTGCGTCGTTGTGTCGACTGTGTGTGGGCGTGGGCACGTGTGCTCTGCCGAGGGCGTCGTAAAAAAGTGGGTCGCGGTGTGCGTGCGTAGCCCGTGATGATGTATTGTGCGTCGCGTCGTTGTGTGCGAAACGGATGCCGAGAGGTGTGTGGTAAGTGCGAAGCGCGAATGTGCGGCGTTTGGCGGTTTCGGTGTGTTTTCTGTTTTTGCGGCGTGAGAGTGGGGCTGGCTGGCTGGCTGGCTGTTGTTGGTTGCCTTGTGTGTGTAGGTTGATGGCGCGACGCGGAGGGGACGCCGTTTGCTGCGTGCCTTGCCTCGCGTGTGTTGGCGCGCCGTGCATGTGTTTGGGTCGCGGGGGCGGTGTTTTTGTTTGTATTTGGATTTTCATTTTTTGGCGTGTTGTGTCGTGTATGGCAAGGGCGAGAGGAGTAGTGCGGTAGTGGTAGTGCAGTAGTGTCGTTGCGGCACGGGCGTCTGGTGGGGCTGTGCGTCGTGGCGGGGAAGGTGTGTAGGTTGCGGCGATGCGGCGAGCCCAGCCCGTCGTTTGACGGTGTGCCGGGTGAGTTGCGCTGCGAATCGAGTGTGGCGGGAAGGGGAGCTGCGTGGCGCCTGCGTCCGTTGGCAGCAGGGGCTGTGCTTTTGAGAGTTTGTTTGATTTCGGGACGACGACGACGACGACGACGACGACTGGTTGGTTGGTTGGTTGGGTGGGGTGGCGTGCGCGTTTGTCGTACTGGGCGAGTCGATTGCCTGCCGGCTGGCGAAAGGTGCGCCGCCGCCCGTCTCGCGCTCTGTGTTTTTTTTTTTTTTTTTTCTCTCTGTGTGTGTCGGCTGCGTTTTGTTTGCGGTGCGCGCGAAAACGGTGGTGCCGAAAGTGTGCCGGCGTGGCGTTGCGACCGCGACGAGCCGCGGGCGCGCCATTTGGCTGGTGTTGCATGAAGAGCGGCTGTGTACGGGTAGTGGCTGTAGCCGTACGTGTACGTGCATCCGGCCCGGCCGCCAGCCCAGCCCAGCCCAGCCCAGCCCAGCCCAGCCGAGTCGGGTGAGCGGAGGCCGACACGTGGTGGTGCTCTGTGCTCTCTCGGCTCGGGGGGGTTTGTGTGTGTGCGTGTCTCGTTCGCTCTCCGGAATCTGCTTGTTCTGCTGATCCCCGCCTGTCGGCGTCGTTTATTTTTACTTATTTATTTTTTACCTGTTGTTTGTTTTTCGACGTCGTCTTGCAGTTTTGTCCTTTGCGGCGTGCCGACGACCCGCCGCGCGACCTTATGAAACCCCAAAGCGTGGCGTGGCGTGGCCGAGCCGCAGCAGCTAAGGGGGTGCGGCCGCCTCGACGCCTTAACCTCTCCTAAACTTCTTTAAGCCCCTTAACGCAGCCACCTAAACTAACGTAACCTAACCTAACCTAAGCTCTTAGGCCAACCCCCAAGTCGCCTTAACCTAACGTACGTGACCGCAACCTTAGCTTAACGCCTACGTTAAGACGTGACGTCACGTCAACGCTTAACCTAACCCTGACGCCTTCTTAGCCTAACCTGACGTAACCTAAGGTAAGGTAACCGTTGAAAGAAAGAAACCACCTTTGTTTTGACGTTGAGGCGTGTAAGGTCGGCTGTGAGGGCAGATTCGGTGTGTCTGTAGTTGGGGCTGGCTGGTAATTTATTTTGTTTGTTTGTTTATCGTTGTTTTGTTTTCGCCTGTGGCGGGGGGGTTGGCGCTCCGTCGGCCGGTGCCATGTTGCGCAGGCGGCGATCGTAAAAAAGTAAAAAAAAAAAAGAAAAAAGAAAAGAAAAATGTGTTGGAAGGGCTGTGGGTGTTGGCGGGCGAGGCGAGAGGAGGAGGACGGCCCGCGGCCGTGGCCCGACGGCTGCGGGCCGATCGGGAAAACGGCGGAAGGCGATGGGGCGGCGGAGGTGCGTTTGTGCACGGCCGTCATCGCCGCACGACTCGGCTCGTGTGGCTGTGGCGCCGGCCGCGGTGGCCGGGCTGCCGCGGCGACGGTGCGGGAGTTTTGACGAAGGTTTGGCCATTGTGGCGGGTCGTCGGCTGGGGCTGTGGGGGCGGCATTTGGGCGGGGGCGGCGATTCTCGGCGGGCCGACCCAGGCTGTGGCGCGCGGTGGCTGCAGTTTGGCCGTGGTTTGCGGCGCCGCCGCGGCGACTGGTTGGCGACCGTGGTGTCGGTGTGTGTAGCCCCATCCTCGGTGGTTTGAATGGCGCGGGTGGTTGCGGCGCAGGTTGGGGGCTGCTCCGCGCAGGCTGTCGGACGTTGGGCGGTAGCAAGCGCGGGAGGCGCGGCGCGGCGGCGCGGCGGCGCGCCGAGTGGCGGCCGCTCTCTCGGCCGTCCGCGCCCGCCCGCGACACTGGCTGGGCCAGGCGCGTGCGCGGCTATTCTCTGCTGCGCGCCCCTCGCTGTTGTGCGTCGTCGAAGGAGAGAAGGAAGCGAAACCAAGGGGAAAAAAGAAAAGAGAACAAGCAAAAGATGGCAGACCAGGCGGCTACGAACGAGACTGCCGCGGCACCCGCCGCCACCGGCACTACGAAGAAGGCCAAGTCTGCGTCGTCTGCGAAGAAGCCGCGCGCCAAGCCTGCGCACCCGCGCACCTCTGAGATGGTGACGGCCGCCATCAAGAGTCTGAAGGAGCGCGGCGGGTCGTCGCTGCAGGCGATCAAGAAGTACATTGCCGCGCACTACAAGCTGGACGCGGAGAAGCTGGCGCCCTTTATCAAGAAGTACCTCAAGTCGGCCGTCGTGGCTGGCGAGCTGGTGCAGACGAAGGGGAAGGGCGCGTCGGGCTCTTTCAAGCTTGCCGGCGCCGGCGGCGGGGCGGCCGAGGGCGGCAAGGCTCGTGGTGGCGGCGGTGGTGCGAAGAAGAAGCGCGCCGCTCCGGCCAGCAAGGAGAAGAAGGGGGCCCGTGCGGCCGGCGCAAAGAAGGCTGGCGGCGTGAAGGCGGCGACCGGTCGGAAGGCGGGCGCCGCCAAGAAGGCGTCTGCGGCGTCGGCCGCTCCCGCGGGTGCGAAGAAGGCGGCTGCGGCCAAGCCGGCCAAGGCCAAGTCGCCGTCGAAGGCGAAGAAGGCCGCCAAGGTTCCGACGAAGAAGCCGAAGGCGCCGCGCCCGAAGAAGGCGACGGCGACGCCGTCTAAGGCGAAGGCTTCGCCCAAGAAGAAGAAGTAAAAAGGGCAGGGAAGGGTTGGCGGTTGACACCGTCGCCTGGTGGCCGGCGCGCAACCAGAGGCTGTCGCGCGGTCCCGGACAAAAACAAAAACGGCCCTTCTCAGGGCCATCAAAGCACGTCGGGAAGGTGTTGATTGTCGTGTCGTGTCGTGTCGTGGTCGGTCGGTTGCCTTGTTGTCTGTCTGTCTTGCTTGCTGGCGTTTGTTTGTTTCATGTGTGGATGGTGGTTGGATTGTGGGGTCGTTGGCGGGCGTGGGCGGCGGCGCGCGGCTGGTGTTACACAAAGTGTATTTTACTTTTACCTATTTATTTTGCGCCGCGTTTGTTTGTTTGTTTGTTTGTCTTGGTGGTGGTTTTGGAATAGTCTTTTTTGTTTTGCTTTGCTTTGCTTTGCTTTCCGGGCGTCACGTTTTGTGCCGTGGCCTGTGTGGGTGGCGCTATTGACGCTTGCGACTTGGTTCGGCCGGTGCGGTGCTTTTTTTTTTTTTTTTGGAAACGGCGGCGCCGGGCCGGGCCGGGGGTGGGACGACTGGACTGGAGAGTGAGTGGGGAACTAGTCGTTGCGACCGACAAAGTTTTGCTCGCGACGGAGAGACGTTAGTGGCCCTGAAAAGGGCCGTTTTGTTTGTTTGGCGGTGTGCGGGTTTAGGCGCGCTCGCCGCGGATGCGGCGCGCGAGCTGGATGTCCTTGGGCATGATGGTGACTCGCTTGGCGTGGATTGCGCACAGGTTGGTGTCTTCGAAGAGGCCGACGAGGTAGGCCTCGCTGGCCTCTTGCAGGGCCATGACTGCGGAGCTCTGGAAGCGCAGGTCGGTCTTGAAGTCCTGGGCGATCTCGCGCACTAGGCGCTGGAATGGCAGCTTGCGGATGAGCAGCTCTGTGCTCTTCTGGTAGCGCCTGATTTCTCGCAGGGCGACGGTGCCCGGCCTGTAGCGGTGGGGCTTCTTGACGCCGCCGGTGGCGGGCGCGCTCTTCCTCGCCGCCTTGGTGGCGAGCTGTTTGCGCGGCGCCTTTCCGCCGGTGGACTTGCGGGCCGTTTGCTTTGTCCGGGCCATGGCTACTGCGGATGCGGATGCGGCGTGGAGGATATGCGTGCGCGACGGCGTCCGGTGCTGCCTTGACAACGGGCCCGCGCGCCCCGGGTGCTGCGCTTATATGCCCTCGGTGCGCGGTGGTGGGGGGAGGGGAGGGCGGGCCGCGGGGCCCCAGAGTCTATATAGGGGGGCGGCGCGCGCGCTGGGCGCCACAACCGTAGCCGACTCGCTAGCGCCGGGTGAGGAGCTTGCCTTGCTTTCTGTTTTTTATATTATTGTGGTTGAGACGCTTGAAGAAGAAGAAGAATGACAGGCCGCGGCAAGGGAGGAAAGGGGCTCGGCAAGGGTGGCGCCAAGCGGCACCGCAAGGTGTTGCGCGACAACATCCAGGGCATCACGAAGCCCGCGATCCGCCGCCTGGCGCGCAGGGGCGGCGTGAAGCGCATCTCTGGTCTGATCTACGAGGAGACGCGCGGAGTGCTGAAGGTGTTCCTGGAGAACGTGATCCGCGACGCGGTGACGTACACTGAGCACGCCAAGCGCAAGACTGTGACGGCCATGGACGTGGTGTACGCCCTGAAGAGGCAGGGGCGCACCCTGTACGGTTTCGGCGGTTAGGCGGTGTGAGACCGAAGGAAGGAAGGAAAGAGAGATTGAAAAACGGCCCTTTTCAGGGCCACCACAGTGTTCGGAAGTTGAAAAGTGCGAAAGAGTCTGTGTTGCTGGTTTTTCTTTTCCTTTTTTAGTCTACTTGGCCTTTTAGTTTTGTTTGGAGTTTTTTTGACGTGGTGTGCGGTGCGGTTGGGAGGGAAGGAAGCGTGCCCTTGCGTTGTGTGAGCTCCCTCCTTCCTTCCTTCCTTCCTTCCTTCCTTCCTTCCCCTCCCTCTTTGCTTGTATGCTTCTTGTCGGTGGATGGGCTGTGTGTTGCGGCGCGGCTGAGTGCCGAGGGGTTATTTTTGAGGTGTGTTGTTGTGCGCCACGTGTGCTGGTTAATGGTCGCGAGACTGTGCGTGCGTGGAGTGGAGTGGAGGAGGTGGCCAAGTACGTGTGTACAAGATGGCGGCGCCTGTGTGTGTAAGAAGGAAAAAAAACCGTACACACACAGAGAGAGAGAGAGAGAGAGAGAGAGAGAGAGAGAGAGAAGTGGTGCGACGAACGACTGGAATTCTGCTTTGGACGTAGGTTTGTGTGGTGGCCCTGAAAAGGGCCGATTGTGTTTTGTTTTTGAGCCGAGGCGGCAAATGGCGCGCTGCGTGCCAAGGGAGCACGCGGCGGTTGCCGATTGCGCTGTCTCTCTTTTAGGCCTTCTTCTCGGTCTTCTTTGGCAGCAGGACGGCCTGGATGTTGGGCAGGACACCTCCCTGTGCGATGGTGACGCCCGACAAGAGCTTGTTGAGCTCCTCGTCGTTGCGTATGGCGAGCTGCAGGTGGCGCGGGATGATGCGCGTCTTCTTGTTGTCGCGGGCCGCGTTTCCGGCCAGCTCGAGCACCTCAGCCGCGAGGTACTCCATGACGGCGGCGAGGTAGACGGGCGCCGACGCGCTCGGCGTAGTTTCCCTTGCGCAGGAGGCGGTGGATTCTGCCGACCGGGAACTGGAGCCCAGCCCTGCTTGAGTGGGACTTTGACTTGCCCTTGACTTTGCCTCCCTTTCCGCGTCCGGACATGGCGATGGGCTAGTTTCGAAAGAAGCGAGAAAGAAAAGCACAACGCCCCAAACGGTGCGAGCCGCAGCGAGTCGAGCAGCGGAGTGCGTGCCGGCGCCGGCGGGGTGGGGGTCCTTTATGGGCTCGGGTGCGGCGGCCGGTTGCGCGCGCGCCCCATTGGTCGGCGGCCGCAGCAGGGCGAGCTGGTAAAGGTGCGGCGGCGGCGTGCGGCGGGTGCCACTGTGTGGGGAGACGCTGACTGGAGCGGAGCGCTTGACTGACTGACTGCGCGTGCCTGCCTGCCTGTTTGTTCGTGATGCCGCCCAAGACTAGCGGGAAAGCCGCCAAGAAGGCTGGCAAGGCGCAGAAGAACATTTCGAAGGGCGACAAGAAGAAGAAGCGCAAGAGGAAGGAGAGCTATGCCATCTACATCTACAAGGTGCTGAAGCAGGTGCACCCTGACACGGGCATCTCTTCGAAGGCGATGAGCATCATGAACAGCTTCGTGAACGACATTTTCGAGCGCATTGCGGCCGAGGCTTCTCGCCTGGCGCACTACAACAAGCGCTCGACCATCACGTCCCGCGAGATCCAGACCGCTGTGCGGCTCTTGCTGCCTGGCGAGCTGGCCAAGCACGCGGTGAGCGAGGGCACGAAGGCGGTGACCAAGTACACGAGCTCCAAGTAAGGAGGTGGCTCTTGGAAATGGGAGGCTCGTCCGCGGCGCGGCGAAGGAAAGAGAAAAAAAAAAACGGCCCTTTTCAGGGCCACCAAAATGCCTTTGCGGGAAGGGCGGAATTGTTGTTGTTGTGAGCGGGTGGACGGGCGGCACAGCTGTAGCTGTAGCTTGTGGTGTGGTGCGGCGCCGGCGCCTTTGGTTTTGGTGTGACGTTGGGGATACGCACTTTAGCCACAGCCGGGTCGTGGGCGTGGGTGTTTCGAGACGTGTTGGTGTTAGGGGGGCGGATCGCTGGAGTTGGCTTGTTTGATATATATTTTTGTTTTTGTCCCCTTTGTATGGTATGGCCGGAGGTGTGGAACGGAAAGCAAACCGCGACTGTCGGATGTCACACCGTTGGTGGCGAGGGTGAGAAACACGTTGCCGCCTACAGCTGCTTCTACGCCGAGCGGGTGCGTTAAGTTAGTTGGTTGGTTGGGCGACGTAAAAGTGGAGCGTGGAGGTGTGTGTGAACGTGAGGTGACACGCATTGTATTGCATTGTATTTGTACGCGCGAGGTGAGTTAGGAGACCACGCGCCACGACGTACGGTGCCCTCTTTCGACCTGACGTCTGACGTCTGGTTTTTGTTTGTGGAGGCGGTGTCGTCATTCTGGATGTACGTGTATTTTCCGCTCAGTTGAGTGAGGTGACGCGAGACGACGGCGTCGGTGGTGTTTTTGTTTTGTTGTTGGCGCCCCGGGGATGAAGAGGGGCACCCGACGGTAACGAGAGGTTGCACTTTGTGATCGGTCGAATGTCCGGGGAGCGAGGAATAGGGTGGGGGGTTGAAAAGAAACGCCAGTGTAGGGCAACGGGACGGTGAACGTTCCCGTGGTGTCGGAGGTGTGCAGTGGGGGGGAGGAAAAAAAAAAAAAAAAAAAAGCGCGTAACGGCGCGGCTGCCGTGGTGGAAACGTTCTCTCCAACTGTGGTGGTGTCCCCTGTGTGTTTTGTTGTTCTCTATATCGTGTGTCCCCTCGCACAAGACGCTCTCTGGGCGGGTTTGATTCATTCATTTTTGCATTGTCACGTAGCGTAGAATGGTGGAATGCGCAAGAGTTGAGTGAGACTGGCGACGGTATATGGTCTGAGCAGCGTCAGCTGCACTGCACACTCCCCGGAAAAGAATCTTGGATGCCGTGCTAACTGAAATTTGGTGGACGGGGTTCTCAAGGCCTGTTTTCCTATTTTGTTGTCTGTCTGTAGTTAAGATGGTGAAATGACGTCGAAGAAGCAGTATTGTGCTCACAGAAACGGAAACAAATTGTTATGGAAATGCCCTAGTTTGATGAAAGGAAATGTGTGTTGAATATACAGGATGGTAAAGACCAAGTGCGTTGAAAGAAACGTTGTGAAGGAACGAACGTTCCCTGAATTGGTTTCTTTTTGTTCCCGAGTTGTGTACAATGGACGACGGTTGTGCCATATCGCAGCATTGCATCATCCCCAGGTTTTATTTCAATTGAGCGATAAAAAAAGGAAAAAGAGAAGAACAAGAACACTATCGAAATGGTCTATGGTGTGTGACCCACAATTGTTGTCTTTAAATCACTTACCCAACCATGTCGTAAAAATATTTATTTATTTTTTTTTTTTTTTTTTACAGTGGCTGCCCAATGACCTAGATGTAACAGAGAGAGAGAGAAACACATGGCGTGTCAGATGTTTGTTTTCTTTTCCCCCCCGTCAAGTGGCAAATGCGAACACCGTCAGCTGTAATTGACGATCGACACTAGTATGGCGCGAAAAGGGGGTGCGACCTGTGCAGTTGTGGGTGAAACTTTGGGTGATGGGCTGTCATGCGGCATCGCGTGCGTTCATTACCCCTCGGCGGCGGCGGCGGCGCCGCAGCTCCGTCCAGCTCGCGCTCTCGGAAACAACCCTCTCGTAATGCCGCGTCTCCTCCGTCACTGCAATTTTCAAAGGGAAACCTGTGTGGCCGGTGGGGGTGTGTCAACCGTTGGGCTCAAGCTCCGCCGACAAAAAGTGTTGAGTGTATCCAGTGTGAGAGAGGTTGACGCTTTTCGTGGTGTGTGTGTGGCAATGTTTTGAAAAGTTTGCAACGTACGTTAAGAAGTGTTGACGCTGAAACTTGCGGGCTGTGTGGCCCTGGTGGTTGGCTGGCTGGAGACGCGGGCGTGTCCAGTCGGTCGGTTGTTGTGGCTGAAAGGTACGTATACGGTTCCGCCGTCCCGTCGGAACTGCGTCTGTCTGGAAGGTATGACGTGACGTGCAGTTTTTATTAGGTCAGCCTTGTTGTGTATTGTTCCATTTGTTGCTCACTCGTCACCCGTATTTGGTGTGGCGATGTATGTGGACGTACTGCTGGATCAGTGTCAGGGTTTCCGTGGGAGGTGTTGGTTGGGTTGGATTTGCCTGACACGGCTGAGTCCGCAATTGGCCTGCCGTTCGTTGATGTGATATGTGGGTTCTGAGGAAGAATGTGTACGAGATAGTTGCCCTGCCCTGCCCTGCCCTTTCTTTCGCGTTCGTGTGTGCCCCCCTTGTTGTGTAGTGTGGGTTGAACATGGTTCTTTACCGAGTGGGGGGGGGGGGGGGAATGGGATGGACGGATCCGTTGCTGTTGCTGTCACCGTCAAGACAACGCACGCACCCCTGTCCTACGAGAAGGTGTGTCAACCGGGGTTTCGGCAGTCGTGTGTGTAGGGGACGGGGAGAAGCAAAGTGGAGAGTGCGGCACGGGCAGAGAGTGGAATTGGGGCGCGTTGATGTTGGGAAACATCCCCCAAGGGTTGCGGGATGATGTGGCGGTGAGAGCGGGGGGCGGGGGAGAAAAGAAAAGCGAAAAAGAACTAAGGAAGAGGAGGAGGCGTGCGTGTGCGCAGTGGCGGGGCCCCAAAGACCTGTCGTGTGGTGTCGGCCGAACGCGAACGCGTGTGCGGGGCAGCGTCGGCACGGAGAGAGAGAGAGAGAGAGAGAGAGAGAGAGAGAGCGAGCTGGTCTGATGGGTATTTTTTTACCCCCTGTACTCGAAGGACCGGATCTGTCCTTGATCCCTGCCTTCTGTCTGATTATGTTGGGTAACAAAATGATGGGATGATAGGGTCTCTTGGGTGTGTGTAGATGTTTGTTGTTTGAGTGAGTGTTATGGTGTTTGTATTTTATTTTTGTTTATCATGGTATGTTGTAGTTTGTGGTGTTTTGTCGTGATGGGAAATGTCGTTCTTGGGTCGGGTGGATTTTGTCCCAGATTTCTGATGAGTGGGTGGTTCGAATCCGTGGTTTGGTGGGAAAAAAAAAAAAAAAAAAAAAAAACTTTATGGATTTTTCTTTGGATGATTTCCGGGATTTTGAGTATGTTATGGTTTGTGTATATGTCTCGGTTTGTCTGGTACCGGCCGGCATCAGCAGCAATTCTGAAGTATTTGTTGTGCACCCTTTTTTTTTACTCTTGTTATGTTGGTGTCTGCGGCCATTGACCAGATTTTCAGAGCCGTAAGTGATGGCTGGTTCCTATGACGGTTTTGAAGATTTTCTTTTTGGCGCGCATATTTATTCTGTTTCCTTTGATGATTGGGTACAGTCTGAATATTGCTGCTGCAGCCTTGTTACAAACGTGTGTAACATGGTCTCTAAATGTCAACCTCTTGTCCAGCTTGATGCCTAGATACTTTATTGTGCCTGACCATGGAAGATTGTTATTTCTGAGGCGTATATGCAGGTTAGGAGGTATTCTTTTTGAATGTGAATCGTATTGTATTGCTTGGGTTTTCTCCGCGTTTATTGTTTTTTTTGGTTAGCCCATTTCTGGATGGATTGTAGGTGTTGCTCTATTTTTGTGACTCTATATTGCAGGTTAGAACTGCTGCGGTAGACTGCAGTGTCGTCTGCAAATAGTGACAAGTGTCCTCCCAGCTGTTTGTTTGTGTATATTGAGTAGAGAATGGGCCCCAGCACTGAGCCTTGCGGGACTCCAGCCTCTATGGATCTAGTGTTACTTGCCGCTCCTGGTACATGGACATAGAATGCTCTGTTGCGGAGAAAAGAAGCAATAATGTGGATGGGGCAGTTGTACTGGTGGAGCTTGTAGATAAGGCGTTATCCGAATGCTTTTCCAATGTCAAGCAGGACTGCTCCAGTACTGTGTCTAATGTTTCTGGCCTGACATATGTGCTCGACTAGTCTGGTCACCTGGTGGGTGGTGCTGTGTTCTTCGCGGAATCGGAATTGTTGTGGGATGATTATGTTGTTATCCTTTAAGAATTGAATTTCTTCAGTTCAGTTTGAATGAGCTTTCCGAGGACCTTTCCAAGGAAGTTGGCCTATAGTTTTGCGGAAATAATAAGTCCTTGTTTGGCTTTGGTAATGTGATGACTCGGGCCTGTTTCCAAGTAGTTTAGTCTGAAGCAAGCATTATATATTGATGTTAGATAGATAATTGATAGTTGCTGGAGGTAGGTGATGTAGTAGTTGCGGTTTGATGGAATCTGGGCCTGATGCCTTCTTAGGATGTGTGTATGTTTGTGATGTGATAAGATACGGGGTTTCTGCGTTTATTGGATTGTGAAAGATGTTCTGATCGGGGCACTTAGGATGCGGTTTTACCCTTCTGAGTACCATTTCCTGGTGGTCATCAGTTTCGTCATCTACCGCTTCTGGTGCTTGGAATTGCCTTTCTAGTGAATCCGCCAGTGCTTCAGCTCGGTCTGTGGGGTCGTTCCTTCCCCATGTAGATGTAGATGTAGATGTTTCGTGTTTAGTTTACGAGTTTTAAGAAATTTCCAGAATTTTTCCTGGTCCCTTTCTGCTTCTCGTAACGTTTCCTCCCACGCCTCGCTACGGTGGTTTTCGGAGCTCTCTTTTTGATCCTCCCGGCCAATTGCTCTGATTTTCGTCGGTCGGCTGGGTCCCTGTAGTTTCTGGCGCGCGCGGGCTGCGGTTGGCGCCTTTGGTGGCAACGGCCGGGGCAAGCAGCGGTGTGTGGTGTGGTGCGGGGCGGGCAGGGGCAGGGGCAGGGGCAGGGGCAGGGGCAGGGGCAGTGGCAGTGGTGGTTGACGGATGGCCTGGGGGCCGAAAAACGGGCCGGCCGGCGGACGGCGGACGGATGTTGAGAGAGGCGGCGCGCACGCGTCTCGCGCGGACACAGGCGCCACAGCGTTGATTGGAAGGAGGTGCGGTGCGGGGATGGGCCCAGGAAAAAAGACGGTCGTGGCCCCTGTCTTGGGTGCGTGTCGACGTCAGCACCGTCGGTGTGGTGTGGTGTGGTGTGGTGTGGGCAGGGAGGGGGGGAAAAGCGGGCTGCGGGCTGCGGGCTGCGGGCTGCGGGCTGCGGAGGGAATGGTGGTGGGGAGTAGGCACACATGTGGGCGGGCGCAAAATCGGCCGGTGCCCGTAAACCGCGGCGGGATATTGGGTGGAAAAGAGGGAAATTGTAGAAAGGAAAACAAGCGGAGGGGGCGAATGTGGTGGGGTGGGGGGACGGGCGGGGGCGAGGCGACAGCTTGCTTTTTCTTTTTCATTTTATTCTGTTGTAGTGTTTTTGTTTTTTTGTTTTTTTTGCGTGTGTGTGGCCTTGGAGAGGCTGGTCTTGTCTGGCTTACGCTTTGGGTGCGTGTGTTGGTACTTTTTCGTTTTTTCTTGTTCTGCAGAGCAGGGGCGGGGCGGTGGGAACGGCTGGCTGGCTGGCTGTGCCCAGAGGAGGAGGAGACGCTGGCGGCGGGCCCGGCTCCTGGGGCTGCTGTTGCATGCGCTGTGCAAAGAAAGGAAGAGTGGGTTTGTTTGGCTGGTGAAGTGCATTATTTAAGTGTGGGCTTGCCGGCCTGGCTCCGATGCGCAGGTAGATAGATGCCGGCGGCGACCGCAGGCAGGCAGGCGCGTTGTGTGTACAGAGGGACGAGCCATGTGTTTTGCAAGCAGGACGTGGCGTGCCGAGTGGAGAGGAGGCGGCGGCTCGGCTCGGTTCGGCCCGGCCCGGTCCGGCGGTGCCGCGCTGTTGTCGCGGACGTGAGCGCCCCCTGGCGGGCGGGTGGTTGGCGGCGGCGTGGTGGACGCGTGTGGCAGTTGTGTGCACGGGTTGCTTGGGCGAGTGAGCAGTGGCTGGCGGTGTTGGCGCGTCGTCGGGGAGGTACGTGTTGCGGCCGCGTCTGCTGCGCGCTGCGTCGTTGTGTCGACTGTGTGTGGGCGTGGGCACGTGTGCTCTGCCGAGGGCGTCGTAAAAAAGTGGGTCGCGGTGTGCGTGCGTAGCCCGTGATGATGTATTGTGCGTCGCGTCGTTGTGTGCGAAACGGATGCCGAGAGGTGTGTGGTAAGTGCGAAGCGCGAATGTGCGGCGTTTGGCGGTTTCGGTGTGTTTTCTGTTTTTGCGGCGTGAGAGTGGGGCTGGCTGGCTGGCTGGCTGTTGTTGGTTGCCTTGTGTGTGTAGGTTGATGGCGCGACGCGGAGGGGACGCCGTTTGCTGCGTGCCTTGCCTCGCGTGTGTTGGCGCGCCGTGCATGTGTTTGGGTCGCGGGGGCGGTGTTTTTGTTTGTATTTGGATTTTCATTTTTTGGCGTGTTGTGTCGTGTATGGCAAGGGCGAGAGGAGTAGTGCGGTAGTGGTAGTGCAGTAGTGTCGTTGCGGCACGGGCGTCTGGTGGGGCTGTGCGTCGTGGCGGGGAAGGTGTGTAGGTTGCGGCGATGCGGCGAGCCCAGCCCGTCGTTTGACGGTGTGCCGGGTGAGTTGCGCTGCGAATCGAGTGTGGCGGGAAGGGGAGCTGCGTGGCGCCTGCGTCCGTTGGCAGCAGGGGCTGTGCTTTTGAGAGTTTGTTTGATTTCGGGACGACGACGACGACGACGACGACGACTGGTTGGTTGGTTGGTTGGGTGGGGTGGCGTGCGCGTTTGTCGTACTGGGCGAGTCGATTGCCTGCCGGCTGGCGAAAGGTGCGCCGCCGCCCGTCTCGCGCTCTGTGTTTTTTTTTTTTTTTTTTTTCTCTCTGTGTGTGTCGGCTGCGTTTTGTTTGCGGTGCGCGCGAAAACGGTGGTGCCGAAAGTGTGCCGGCGTGGCGTTGCGACCGCGACGAGCCGCGGGCGCGCCATTTGGCTGGTGTTGCGTGAAGAGCGGCTGTGTACGGGTAGTGGCTGTAGCCGTACGTGTACGTGCATCCGGCCCGGCCGCCAGCCCAGCCCAGCCCAGCCCAGCCCAGCCCAGCCGAGTCGGGTGAGCGGAGGCCGACACGTGGTGGTGCTCTGTGCTCTCTCGGCTCGGGGGGGTTTGTGTGTGTGCGTGTCTCGTTCGCTCTCCGGAATCTGCTTGTTCTGCTGATCCCCGCCTGTCGGCGTCGTTTATTTTTACTTATTTATTTTTTACCTGTTGTTTGTTTTTCGACGTCGTCTTGCAGTTTTGTCCTTTGCGGCGTGCCGACGACCCGCCGCGCGACCTTATGAAACCCCAAAGCGTGGCGTGGCGTGGCCGAGCCGCAGCAGCTAAGGGGGTGCGGCCGCCTCGACGCCTTAACCTCTCCTAAACTTCTTTAAGCCCCTTAACGCAGCCACCTAAACTAACGTAACCTAACCTAACCTAAGCTCTTAGGCCAACCCCCAAGTCGCCTTAACCTAACGTACGTGACCGCAACCTTAGCTTAACGCCTACGTTAAGACGTGACGTCACGTCAACGCTTAACCTAACCCTGACGCCTTCTTAGCCTAACCTGACGTAACCTAAGGTAAGGTAACCGTTGAAAGAAAGAAACCACCTTTGTTTTGACGTTGAGGCGTGTAAGGTCGGCTGTGAGGGCAGATTCGGTGTGTCTGTAGTTGGGGCTGGCTGGTAATTTATTTTGTTTGTTTGTTTATCGTTGTTTTGTTTTCGCCTGTGGCGGGGGGGTTGGCGCTCCGTCGGCCGGTGCCATGTTGCGCAGGCGGCGATCGTAAAAAAGTAAAAAAAAAAAAAAGAAAAAAGAAAAGAAAAATGTGTTGGAAGGGCTGTGGGTGTTGGCGGGCGAGGCGAGAGGAGGAGGACGGCCCGCGGCCGTGGCCCGACGGCTGCGGGCCGATCGGGAAAACGGCGGAAGGCGATGGGGCGGCGGAGGTGCGTTTGTGCACGGCCGTCATCGCCGCACGACTCGGCTCGTGTGGCTGTGGCGCCGGCCGCGGTGGCCGGGCTGCCGCGGCGACGGTGCGGGAGTTTTGACGAAGGTTTGGCCATTGTGGCGGGTCGTCGGCTGGGGCTGTGGGGGCGGCATTTGGGCGGGGGCGGCGATTCTCGGCGGGCCGACCCAGGCTGTGGCGCGCGGTGGCTGCAGTTTGGCCGTGGTTTGCGGCGCCGCCGCGGCGACTGGTTGGCGACCGTGGTGTCGGTGTGTGTAGCCCCATCCTCGGTGGTTTGAATGGCGCGGGTGGTTGCGGCGCAGGTTGGGGGCTGCTCCGCGCAGGCTGTCGGACGTTGGGCGGTAGCAAGCGCGGGAGGCGCGGCGCGGCGGCGCGGCGGCGCGCCGAGTGGCGGCCGCTCTCTCGGCCGTCCGCGCCCGCCCGCGACACTGGCTGGGCCAGGCGCGCTGCAGAGGGTGCAGAACAGGGCGCTCAAGCTCGCTCTGCGCCTGCCGAGGCTATACTCGACCGCTCGGCTACACGAGCAGACCGGAATACCCCTCCTCCGCGACCGCTTCAAGCAATCAGCGCGGGCCTTCTACGAGCGGGCCGAACGGTCCGACAACCGGCTCATCAGGGGTCTGGGCCATCCTGCGCACCACAGGCCAACAACACGCTGGCCTGACCTGTTGCGGGAGTGAAAACTTCCGCAACAGAGAAAGGACATCCCCACCCAGAAAGAAACCAACCAGAGGCCAACCCAAGAAGAGAGTTAGTCACTCCGAAACGAAAGGCTTCCGCAGGAATAGCAGTTGACTGCTTAGCCTGCTCCTGCACGGGTCAGGGCAGACCCGTAAGGTCGAACAGTGAGTGAGTGAGTGAGCGTGCGCGGCTATTCTCTGCTGCGCGCCCCTCGCTGTTGTGCGTCGTCGAAGGAGAGAAGGAAGCGAAACCAAGGGGAAAAAAGAAAAGAGAACAAGCAAAAGATGGCAGACCAGGCGGCTACGAACGAGACTGCCGCGGCACCCGCCGCCACCGGCACTACGAAGAAGGCCAAGTCTGCGTCGTCTGCGAAGAAGCCGCGCGCCAAGCCTGCGCACCCGCGCACCTCTGAGATGGTGACGGCCGCCATCAAGAGTCTGAAGGAGCGCGGCGGGTCGTCGCTGCAGGCGATCAAGAAGTACATTGCCGCGCACTACAAGCTGGACGCGGAGAAGCTGGCGCCCTTTATCAAGAAGTACCTCAAGTCGGCCGTCGTGGCTGGCGAGCTGGTGCAGACGAAGGGGAAGGGCGCGTCGGGCTCTTTCAAGCTTGCCGGCGCCGGCGGCGGGGCGGCCGAGGGCGGCAAGGCTCGTGGTGGCGGCGGTGGTGCGAAGAAGAAGCGCGCCGCTCCGGCCAGCAAGGAGAAGAAGGGGGCCCGTGCGGCCGGCGCAAAGAAGGCTGGCGGCGTGAAGGCGGCGACCGGTCGGAAGGCGGGCGCCGCCAAGAAGGCGTCTGCGGCGTCGGCCGCTCCCGCGGGTGCGAAGAAGGCGGCTGCGGCCAAGCCGGCCAAGGCCAAGTCGCCGTCGAAGGCGAAGAAGGCCGCCAAGGTTCCGACGAAGAAGCCGAAGGCGCCGCGCCCGAAGAAGGCGACGGCGACGCCGTCTAAGGCGAAGGCTTCGCCCAAGAAGAAGAAGTAAAAAGGGCAGGGAAGGGTTGGCGGTTGACACCGTCGCCTGGTGGCCGGCGCGCAACCAGAGGCTGTCGCGCGGTCCCGGACAAAAACAAAAACGGCCCTTCTCAGGGCCATCAAAGCACGTCGGGAAGGTGTTGATTGTCGTGTCGTGTCGTGGTCGGTCGGTTGCCTTGTTGTCTGTCTGTCTTGCTTGCTGGCGTTTGTTTGTTTCATGTGTGGATGGTGGTTGGATTGTGGGGTCGTTGGCGGGCGTGGGCGGCGGCGCGCGGCTGGTGTTACACAAAGTGTATTTTACTTTTACCTATTTATTTTGCGCCGCGTTTGTTTGTTTGTTTGTTTGTCTTGGTGGTGGTTTTGGAATAGTCTTTTTTGTTTTGCTTTGCTTTGCTTTGCTTTCCGGGCGTCACGTTTTGTGCCGTGGCCTGTGTGGGTGGCGCTATTGACGCTTGCGACTTGGTTCGGCCGGTGCGGTGCTTTTTTTTTTTTTTTTGGAAACGGCGGCGCCGGGCCGGGCCGGGGGTGGGACGACTGGACTGGAGAGTGAGTGGGGAACTAGTCGTTGCGACCGACAAAGTTTTGCTCGCGACGGAGAGACGTTAGTGGCCCTGAAAAGGGCCGTTTTGTTTGTTTGGCGGTGTGCGGGTTTAGGCGCGCTCGCCGCGGATGCGGCGCGCGAGCTGGATGTCCTTGGGCATGATGGTGACTCGCTTGGCGTGGATTGCGCACAGGTTGGTGTCTTCGAAGAGGCCGACGAGGTAGGCCTCGCTGGCCTCTTGCAGGGCCATGACTGCGGAGCTCTGGAAGCGCAGGTCGGTCTTGAAGTCCTGGGCGATCTCGCGCACTAGGCGCTGGAATGGCAGCTTGCGGATGAGCAGCTCTGTGCTCTTCTGGTAGCGCCTGATTTCTCGCAGGGCGACGGTGCCCGGCCTGTAGCGGTGGGGCTTCTTGACGCCGCCGGTGGCGGGCGCGCTCTTCCTCGCCGCCTTGGTGGCGAGCTGTTTGCGCGGCGCCTTTCCGCCGGTGGACTTGCGGGCCGTTTGCTTTGTCCGGGCCATGGCTACTGCGGATGCGGATGCGGCGTGGAGGATATGCGTGCGCGACGGCGTCCGGTGCTGCCTTGACAACGGGCCCGCGCGCCCCGGGTGCTGCGCTTATATGCCCTCGGTGCGCGGTGGTGGGGGGAGGGGAGGGCGGGCCGCGGGGCCCCAGAGTCTATATAGGGGGGCGGCGCGCGCGCTGGGCGCCACAACCGTAGCCGACTCGCTAGCGCCGGGTGAGGAGCTTGCCTTGCTTTCTGTTTTTTATATTATTGTGGTTGAGACGCTTGAAGAAGAAGAAGAATGACAGGCCGCGGCAAGGGAGGAAAGGGGCTCGGCAAGGGTGGCGCCAAGCGGCACCGCAAGGTGTTGCGCGACAACATCCAGGGCATCACGAAGCCCGCGATCCGCCGCCTGGCGCGCAGGGGCGGCGTGAAGCGCATCTCTGGTCTGATCTACGAGGAGACGCGCGGAGTGCTGAAGGTGTTCCTGGAGAACGTGATCCGCGACGCGGTGACGTACACTGAGCACGCCAAGCGCAAGACTGTGACGGCCATGGACGTGGTGTACGCCCTGAAGAGGCAGGGGCGCACCCTGTACGGTTTCGGCGGTTAGGCGGTGTGAGACCGAAGGAAGGAAGGAAAGAGAGATTGAAAAACGGCCCTTTTCAGGGCCACCACAGTGTTCGGAAGTTGAAAAGTGCGAAAGAGTCTGTGTTGCTGGTTTTTCTTTTCCTTTTTTAGTCTACTTGGCCTTTTAGTTTTGTTTGGAGTTTTTTTGACGTGGTGTGCGGTGCGGTTGGGAGGGAAGGAAGCGTGCCCTTGCGTTGTGTGAGCTCCCTCCTTCCTTCCTTCCTTCCTTCCTTCCTTCCTTCCCCTCCCTCTTTGCTTGTATGCTTCTTGTCGGTGGATGGGCTGTGTGTTGCGGCGCGGCTGAGTGCCGAGGGGTTATTTTTGAGGTGTGTTGTTGTGCGCCACGTGTGCTGGTTAATGGTCGCGAGACTGTGCGTGCGTGGAGTGGAGTGGAGGAGGTGGCCAAGTACGTGTGTACAAGATGGCGGCGCCTGTGTGTGTAAGAAGGAAAAAAAACCGTACACACAGAGAGAGAGAGAGAGAGAGAGAGAGAGAGAGAGAGAAGTGGTGCGACGAACGACTGGAATTCTGCTTTGGACGTAGGTTTGTGTGGTGGCCCTGAAAAGGGCCGATTGTGTTTTGTTTTTGAGCCGAGGCGGCAAATGGCGCGCTGCGTGCCAAGGGAGCACGCGGCGGTTGCCGATTGCGCTGTCTCTCTTTTAGGCCTTCTTCTCGGTCTTCTTTGGCAGCAGGACGGCCTGGATGTTGGGCAGGACACCTCCCTGTGCGATGGTGACGCCCGACAAGAGCTTGTTGAGCTCCTCGTCGTTGCGTATGGCGAGCTGCAGGTGGCGCGGGATGATGCGCGTCTTCTTGTTGTCGCGGGCCGCGTTTCCGGCCAGCTCGAGCACCTCAGCCGCGAGGTACTCCATGACGGCGGCGAGGTAGACGGGCGCCCCGGCGCCGACGCGCTCGGCGTAGTTTCCCTTGCGCAGGAGGCGGTGGATTCTGCCGACCGGGAACTGGAGCCCAGCCCTGCTTGAGCGGGACTTTGACTTGCCCTTGACTTTGCCTCCCTTTCCGCGTCCGGACATGGCGATGGGCTAGTTTCGAAAGAAGCGAGAAAGAAAAGCACAACGCCCCAAACGGTGCGAGCCGCAGCGAGTCGAGCAGCGGAGTGCGTGCCGGCGCCGGCGGGGTGGGGGTCCTTTATGGGCTCGGGTGCGGCGGCCGGTTGCGCGCGCGCCCCATTGGTCGGCGGCCGCAGCAGGGCGAGCTGGTAAAGGTGCGGCGGCGGCGTGCGGCGGGTGCCCATTCCGAGCTCGCACTCCGCGCTGAACGGAGCTTCCTGCTGCCTGGCGCGCGTGTGCTTGCCGCCGCCTTTGTCCGCTCGCTGCCTTTGTCTGCGCTGCCGCGCTGAGGCGCGCCGACTACTCCGACCACGTGGGCGAGAAGAAGACGACGTTCCGACGAGACTTGCATCTCGCATGCGAGAGCGCGAGTCAGCAAAATTGTCGTGTTCACGAATTGCTCTGTTCATGATGCTCATCGTGATAGGATGATTCTGGACTAGCCAGACTCTAGTTGTTAGCTAGGGAATTTGTGTGCCAGGGCCCCCTTCACGTGGGACCAGCCCGCGTACACGGAGGCAAAGTCAGATCAAAATTCCAGAAAGAGCATCTACCACCCTTCCGACTTACTTCTTTTCCGCCGCGGAATTCCTCGCGAATTCCACGGCCGACAGGGCCACCCCAACCCACTCAGACCATCCCCCACTTCCCCCACACTCTATCACACCAAATGACACAGACACACACACCAAAGTTTGGGAGCTGGGGAAAATGAGGTCAGAAATTAAACGCAAGGCGCCTGTCGAAAACCAGTCTTCCGACGGCGCCAGTACTTCCGATGGCAATACAGCGCCGAAACGGAAAGTCTCAGAAGTCGCGCTGAAAGAGACACCAGAAATTGACCCAGCAGACGTGGCTCTACCAGAAGATTCCGAAATGGAGGCGGAATCAGTTCCTAACATCCCGACATCCAACAGATACGAGGCCCTTCAGGGTGAGGCATCAGTCAGCTCTCAAACTCCGCAATCGACGAAACCAACAAAACCTGTCATACCACCAATAGTCGTGTTCAACACAGCAAACTACATAAACATCCTGCGTAGTATCAGACCCAAAATGAAGGGGAACCTTCGAACTAAATCCTCAAAAGAGAAAATATCATATTACTTCACAGAAGCAGAGGACTACCATCTTCTCTGCAAACTGCTAACTGACGAGAAAATTCCATTCTATACCCACGAATTGAATCCCACCAAACCCCTAAAGGTGGTCATCTACGGACTCCTGCTGAATATGGCCCCCACAATGATTCACGAATGCCTCACTGCACTGAACCTCCCCGTCCACAGGGTCGCACAGATGTCCGAACCCACTGACGATGGAACCAGGCGACCAAAAGCGCAATTCATGGTAGAACTCGACAACACAGAAGAAGGAAAAAGGATCTACCAACTCCGCTCACTGCTACACCTCGGAATAACAGTCAGGTCATACAGAGCCCCAAGGGGCCCAGCGCAATGTCACAATTGCCAACAGTTTTACCATGGTTCAAGATTTTGCAAACTCCCGCCGCGCTGCGTCAAATGCGGTGCCAACCATCCAACCGCTGAATGCAAAAAGACGCTGAAAGCGCCACCCAAATGCGCCAACTGCGGAGGGGCACACACGGCTAGCTACCGCAAATGCCCCAAATATTTAGAACTGCTAGCAGAATGGACCTCCAGGAGGACAAATAGACAGACACCAGCGCAACAGCAACGGCCTGAATTCCGCCCAGACGCAGCCCAATTCCCAGGACTTCGCAATCAACCAAAACAAACCCCAAACTCCACGCCACGATCACCATGGACTAGTCAACAACCTCAACAGCAACCACCAGCACCAGAACAACCCTCAGGACTTGGAGATGACATCAAAATGCTCCTGGGGCTGATCACACAGATCAACATCAAAAAAGTAGTGGCCACCATTCAACAAACGGTCGCAGAACTCAGACAAGCAACTGATACCTTCTCTAAAATCAGTATCATCTGCACAGCAGCCATTAACTTCTTTAATGGATCAAACTAATCCCGCCAAACCGTTCAACATCATAAACTGGAACGCTAATGGCGTTCTCGCGCAACGTCAGACTCTTCAAGAATTCCTAGACACACACTGTGTTGACGTCGCACTCGTCACTGAAACCCACCTCCAACCAGGCCAGGTCTTCAAGGTGAGGAATTATACAACATACAGAGACGACAGGGCCGACCGACCAGGCGGCGGAACAGCAGTTCTTATTAAAAATAGACATGCGCACAGAAGGCTGGACCTCCCAAACCTGGCCAGGATAGAAGCCACCGCAATAGAACTAAAAATACAGAACAAACTCACTACACTAATAGCTGCATACAATCCGCCAGCAGGGCCAAGGCTAGTGGTAGGTGACCTACAATCCCTGCTCAACCTGGGCCCCTCTGTGATAATGGGGGGTGACCTAAACTCTAAGCACCCCACATGGAATTGCAGAGCGACCAACAGGAACGGGCAACTCATGCACCAATTTCTCCAAACAAGGAGAAATGTAATTGTTGCTGCTCCTGACACTCCTACCCACTTCCACTTCGACCCCAATATCCGTCCTGACATCCTAGACATCTTCCTCCTGCAAAACATCGACTGGAACACTTCACTCTCGGTACTTAACGAATTAGATTCCGATCACAATCCTGTCCTCCTCACCCTAGGCGGCAATGGCCACCGCCAGGAAAGCTCACGCACCATCAAGACCTCCCATACCAACTGGGACCGCTATAATGCTTTCCTGACCAACAACACTCCTGACTTCCCTATCATTAATTCTAAAGCCGGCATCAATCAAGCAATAACATCCCTCACTGAAGCCATCACAGAAAGTCATAAGAAAGCTACCACCATCATCACTCATCATACCTCCAAATCCTTCCTACCACAACAATTGCAGGACCTCCTCGCCAACAAAAAGTACTTCCGTAAACGGTGGCAAGAATTCCGTGACCCTTCTGACAGACGTCGTGCAGACCATCTAAGCCGACAGATCAAAAGGGAACTGCAAGACCACAATAGCAAGAGGTGGGAGGAAACCCTCAAAGAAACTGAAGATAACCCAGACAAGCTCTGGCGAATAACAAAAGCTAGAAAAAACCCCCCAGCACCTACCAAGCCCCTTCATGGCCCAAACGGATTAGTCTATGACAACCTGAGTAAGGCTGAAGCAATGGCCAGCTCGCTGGAGCTACAATTCACAACAACCGAAACGGACGACCCTGAAGCTGACGCTCATGAGGAAACAATCATCAGAAGAGTGACCCGGCGGCTCAGGGCCCCTGTAGCAACCCACTTCCCCGTAATAACGTCCGATGAAGTATGCAACTATATTAAAGTCCTCCAAAACAAGAAATCCCCAGGTCCAGACAAGCTATCCCCCCTCCACCTTAAACACCTTCCTCCTATCTCCATAGACCTCCTAACTAAAATCTACAATGCGTGCCTTCATCACTCCTACTTCCCAAAACCCTGGAAAATCGCCAGGGTGATCACCCTACCAAAGCCCGGAAAAGACCCACTATTCCCTCAGAACTATCGCCCAATCTCCCTCCTCAGTTGTCCAGGGAAAATTCTGGAGCGTATAATCCTTTCCCACCTAAACCACTTCCTTTCCGAAAATAACATTATCATCCCACAGCAGTTTGGTTTTAGAGAAAAACACAGCACGACTCAGCAAACAATGCGGCTGGTTGAGCATATCTATAATGCCCGCCAAATCCGCCACAGTACCGGTGCCATATTCTTGGACATACAAAAGGCGTTCGACAAGGTATGGCACACGGGACTCATCTCCAAACTTCTAGACCATAATTGTCCCCTGCACCTCACCCTCATCATCCGATCCTTCCTTAGCAATAGACAATTCTTTGTAGCCATCAGCAACACGACTAGCAACCTCAGACCAATTGCTGCAGGGGTACCCCAAGGCTCCGTCATGGGTCCCACACTGTACTCCTTGTACACAAACGACATCCCGCACCAGATGGGGGGGCAGCTAGCCCTCTTTGCTGATGATACGGCAATATACCGCAGCAGCTCTAATTTAGCATACATCACCAGAAAACTAAAGGAACACCTCCAGGAAATACTAAAATGGGCCCTCAAATGGAAAATCACTATTAATCCAGAGAAAACGCAGGCCATAATGTTTACATTTAAAACCATCCCTGAAGATGCAATCCTATATCTCAATGGAACACAGATACCCTGGAGACCACATGTCAAATACCTGGGAATCATCCTCGACTCCAGACTGACGTTCAAAAAACATGTTGAGCACATCTACAACCGTGGCCAAGGCCTCATCTATCAAATGTACCCACTCATCAAGGGGAACGGTCTTCAGACCAAAACCAAACTCAACCTATTCAAGGCACTGATCCAACCTGTCATCACATACGGATCAGAAATCTGGGCCACAACAGCAGATACGCATATGAAAAGAGTGCAAACCATCCAAAACAGATTCCTCAGAATAGCCACCAATGCTCCCCGCTTCCAAACTAACACGGACATCTACACAATACACAACATCACGAAGATCACCCACATCATCCAACGACAAGCAGAAACTTTCTACACTAGAACACAATCCTCACCCTATCCCCTCATCCAATCACTGGGCAATGTACCCCCAAACCCTAGAAGCAAATTCCCACGAATGATCATTGATCGTGATTACAACATCTAACACTTTGCATCATCCATAAGCCACCACCTTCCTACGAGCTCGTATACCACCATCCATAAAACCAAATACCAGACACAAGGGAAGAGACATCTTGTCCCGGGCCTTGAAACATAAAGGGGTCCAGTACCCATCAGACACTCCTCTCTCGGCGGGTGCCACTGTGTGGGGAGACGCTGACTGGAGCGGAGCGCTTGACTGACTGACTGCGCGTGCCTGCCTGCCTGTTTGTTCGTGATGCCGCCCAAGACTAGCGGGAAAGCCGCCAAGAAGGCTGGCAAGGCGCAGAAGAACATTTCGAAGGGCGACAAGAAGAAGAAGCGCAAGAGGAAGGAGAGCTATGCCATCTACATCTACAAGGTGCTGAAGCAGGTGCACCCTGACACGGGCATCTCTTCGAAGGCGATGAGCATCATGAACAGCTTCGTGAACGACATTTTCGAGCGCATTGCGGCCGAGGCTTCTCGCCTGGCGCACTACAACAAGCGCTCGACCATCACGTCCCGCGAGATCCAGACCGCTGTGCGGCTCTTGCTGCCTGGCGAGCTGGCCAAGCACGCGGTGAGCGAGGGCACGAAGGCGGTGACCAAGTACACGAGCTCCAAGTAAGGAGGTGGCTCTTGGAAATGGGAGGCTCGTCCGCGGCGCGGCGAAGGAAAGAGAAAAAAAAAAACGGCCCTTTTCAGGGCCACCAAAATGCCTTTGCGGGAAGGGCGGAATTGTTGTTGTTGTGAGCGGGTGGACGGGCGGCACAGCTGTAGCTGTAGCTTGTGGTGTGGTGCGGCGCCGGCGCCTTTGGTTTTGGTGTGACGTTGGGGATACGCACTTTAGCCACAGCCGGGTCGTGGGCGTGGGTGTTTCGAGACGTGTTGGTGTTAGGGGGGCGGATCGCTGGAGTTGGCTTGTTTGATATATATTTTTGTTTTTGTCCCCTTTGTATGGTATGGCCGGAGGTGTGGAACGGAAAGCAAACCGCGACTGTCGGATGTCACACCGTTGGTGGCGAGGGTGAGAAACACGTTGCCGCCTACAGCTGCTTCTACGCCGAGCGGGTGCGTTAAGTTAGTTGGTTGGTTGGGCGACGTAAAAGTGGAGCGTGGAGGTGTGTGTGAACGTGAGGTGACACGCATTGTATTGCATTGTATTTGTACGCGCGAGGTGAGTTAGGAGACCACGCGCCACGACGTACGGTGCCCTCTTTCGACCTGACGTCTGACGTCTGGTTTTTGTTTGTGGAGGCGGTGTCGTCATTCTGGATGTACGTGTATTTTCCGCTCAGTTGAGTGAGGTGACGCGAGACGACGGCGTCGGTGGTGTTTTTGTTTTGTTGTTGGCGCCCCGGGGATGAAGAGGGGCACCCGACGGTAACGAGAGGTTGCACTTTGTGATCGGTCGAATGTCCGGGGAGCGAGGAATAGGGTGGGGGGTTGAAAAGAAACGCCAGTGTAGGGCAACGGGACGGTGAACGTTCCCGTGGTGTCGGAGGTGTGCAGTGGGGGGGAGGAAAAAAAAAAAAAAAAAAAAAGCGCGTAACGGCGCGGCTGCCGTGGTGGAAACGTTCTCTCCAACTGTGGTGGTGTCCCCTGTGTGTTTTGTTGTTCTCTATATCGTGTGTCCCCTCGCACAAGACGCTCTCTGGGCGGGTTTGATTCATTCATTTTTGCATTGTCACGTAGCGTAGAATGGTGGAATGCGCAAGAGTTGAGTGAGACTGGCGACGGTATATGGTCTGAGCAGCGTCAGCTGCACTGCACACTCCCCGGAAAAGAATCTTGGATGCCGTGCTAACTGAAATTTGGTGGACGGGGTTCTCAAGGCCTGTTTTCCTATTTTGTTGTCTGTCTGTAGTTAAGATGGTGAAATGACGTCGAAGAAGCAGTATTGTGCTCACAGAAACGGAAACAAACTGTTATGGAAATGCCCTAGTTTGATGAAAGGAAATGTGTGTTGAATATACAGGATGGTAAAGACCAAGTGCGTTGAAAGAAACGTTGTGAAGGAACGAACGTTCCCTGAATTGGTTTCTTTTTGTTCCCGAGTTGTGTACAATGGACGACGGTTGTGCCATATCGCAGCATTGCATCATCCCCAGGTTTTATTTCAATTGAGCGATAAAAAAAGGAAAAAGAGAAGAACAAGAACACTATCGAAATGGTCTATGGTGTGTGACCCACAATTGTTGTCTTTAAATCACTTACCCAACCATGTCGTAAAAATATTTATTTATTTTTTTTTTTTTTTTTACAGTGGCTGCCCAATGACCTAGATGTAACAGAGAGAGAGAGAAACACATGGCGTGTCAGATGTTTGTTTTCTTTTCCCCCCTGTCAAGTGGCAAATGCGAACACCGTCAGCTGTAATTGACGATCGACACTAGTATGGCGCGAAAAGGGGGTGCGACCTGTGCAGTTGTGGGTGAAACTTTGGGTGATGGGCTGTCATGCGGCATCGCGTGCGTTCATTACCCCTCGGCGGCGGCGGCGGCGCCGCAGCTCCGTCCAGCTCGCGCTCTCGGAAACAACCCTCTCGTAATGCCGCGTCTCCTCCGTCACTGCAATTTTCAAAGGGAAACCTGTGTGGCCGGTGGGGGTGTGTCAACCGTTGGGCTCAAGCTCCGCCGACAAAAAGTGTTGAGTGTATCCAGTGTGAGAGAGGTTGACGCTTTTCGTGGTGTGTGTGTGGCAATGTTTTGAAAAGTTTGCAACGTACGTTAAGAAGTGTTGACGCTGAAACTTGCGGGCTGTGTGGCCCTGGTGGTTGGCTGGCTGGAGACGCGGGCGTGTCCAGTCGGTCGGTTGTTGTGGCTGAAAGGTACGTATACGGTTCCGCCGTCCCGTCGGAACTGCGTCTGTCTGGAAGGTATGACGTGACGTGCAGTTTTTATTAGGTCAGCCTTGTTGTGTATTGTTCCATTTGTTGCTCACTCGTCACCCGTATTTGGTGTGGCGATGTATGTGGACGTACTGCTGGATCAGTGTCAGGGTTTCCGTGGGAGGTGTTGGTTGGGTTGGATTTGCCTGACACGGCTGAGTCCGCAATTGGCCTGCCGTTCGTTGATGTGATATGTGGGTTCTGAGGAAGAATGTGTACGAGATAGTTGCCCTGCCCTGCCCTGCCCTTTCTTTCGCGTTCGTGTGTGCCCCCCTTGTTGTGTAGTGTGGGTTGAACATGGTTCTTTACCGAGTGGGGGGGGGGGGGGGGAATGGGATGGACGGATCCGTTGCTGTTGCTGTCACCGTCAAGACAACGCACGCACCCCTGTCCTACGAGAAGGTGTGTCAACCGGGGTTTCGGCAGTCGTGTGTGTAGGGGACGGGGAGAAGCAAAGTGGAGAGTGCGGCACGGGCAGAGAGTGGAATTGGGGCGCGTTGATGTTGGGAAACATCCCCCAAGGGTTGCGGGATGATGTGGCGGTGAGAGCGGGGGGCGGGGGAGAAAAGAAAAGCGAAAAAGAACTAAGGAAGAGGAGGAGGCGTGCGTGTGCGCAGTGGCGGGGCCCCAAAGACCTGTCGTGTGGTGTCGGCCGAACGCGAACGCGTGTGCGGGGCAGCGTCGGCACGGAGAGAGAGAGAGAGAGAGAGAGAGAGAGAGAGAGCGAGCTGGTCTGATGGGTATTTTTTTACCCCCTGTACTCGAAGGACCGGATCTGTCCTTGATCCCTGCCTTCTGTCTGATTATGTTGGGTAACAAAATGATGGGATGATAGGGTCTCTTGGGTGTGTGTAGATGTTTGTTGTTTGAGTGAGTGTTATGGTGTTTGTATTTTATTTTTGTTTATCATGGTATGTTGTAGTTTGTGGTGTTTTGTCGTGATGGGAAATGTCGTTCTTGGGTCGGGTGGATTTTGTCCCAGATTTCTGATGAGTGGGTGGTTCGAATCCGTGGTTTGGTGGGAAAAAAAAAAAAAAAAAAAAAAAACTTTATGGATTTTTCTTTGGATGATTTCCGGGATTTTGAGTATGTTATGGTTTGTGTATATGTCTCGGTTTGTCTGGTACCGGCCGGCATCAGCAGCAATTCTGAAGTATTTGTTGTGCACCCTTTTTTTTTACTCTTGTTATGTTGGTGTCTGCGGCCATTGACCAGATTTTCAGAGCCGTAAGTGATGGCTGGTTCCTATGACGGTTTTGAAGATTTTCTTTTTGGCGCGCATATTTATTCTGTTTCCTTTGATGATTGGGTACAGTCTGAATATTGCTGCTGCAGCCTTGTTACAAACGTGTGTAACATGGTCTCTAAATGTCAACCTCTTGTCCAGCTTGATGCCTAGATACTTTATTGTGCCTGACCATGGAAGATTGTTATTTCTGAGGCGTATATGCAGGTTAGGAGGTATTCTTTTTGAATGTGAATCGTATTGTATTGCTTGGGTTTTCTCCGCGTTTATTGTTTTTTTTGGTTAGCCCATTTCTGGATGGATTGTAGGTGTTGCTCTATTTTTGTGACTCTATATTGCAGGTTAGAACTGCTGCGGTAGACTGCAGTGTCGTCTGCAAATAGTGACAAGTGTCCTCCCAGCTGTTTGTTTGTGTATATTGAGTAGAGAATGGGCCCCAGCACTGAGCCTTGCGGGACTCCAGCCTCTATGGATCTAGTGTTACTTGCCGCTCCTGGTACATGGACATAGAATGCTCTGTTGCGGAGAAAAGAAGCAATAATGTGGATGGGGCAGTTGTACTGGTGGAGCTTGTAGATAAGGCGTTATCCGAATGCTTTTCCAATGTCAAGCAGGACTGCTCCAGTACTGTGTCTAATGTTTCTGGCCTGACATATGTGCTCGACTAGTCTGGTCACCTGGTGGGTGGTGCTGTGTTCTTCGCGGAATCGGAATTGTTGTGGGATGATTATGTTGTTATCCTTTAAGAATTGAATTTCTTCAGTTCAGTTTGAATGAGCTTTCCGAGGACCTTTCCAAGGAAGTTGGCCTATAGTTTTGCGGAAATAATAAGTCCTTGTTTGGCTTTGGTAATGTGATGACTCGGGCCTGTTTCCAAGTAGTTTAGTCTGAAGCAAGCATTATATATTGATGTTAGATAGATAATTGATAGTTGCTGGAGGTAGGTGATGTAGTAGTTGCGGTTTGATGGAATCTGGGCCTGATGCCTTCTTAGGATGTGTGTATGTTTGTGATGTGATAAGATACGGGGTTTCTGCGTTTATTGGATTGTGAAAGATGTTCTGATCGGGGCACTTAGGATGCGGTTTTACCCTTCTGAGTACCATTTCCTGGTGGTCATCAGTTTCGTCATCTACCGCTTCTGGTGCTTGGAATTGCCTTTCTAGTGAATCCGCCAGTGCTTCAGCTCGGTCTGTGGGGTCGTTCCTTCCCCATGTAGATGTAGATGTAGATGTTTCGTGTTTAGTTTACGAGTTTTAAGAAATTTCCAGAATTTTTCCTGGTCCCTTTCTGCTTCTCGTAACGTTTCCTCCCACGCCTCGCTACGGTGGTTTTCGGAGCTCTCTTTTTGATCCTCCCGGCCAATTGCTCTGATTTTCGTCGGTCGGCTGGGTCCCTGTAGTTTCTGGCGCGCGCGGGCTGCGGTTGGCGCCTTTGGTGGCAACGGCCGGGGCAAGCAGCGGTGTGTGGTGTGGTGCGGGGCGGGCAGGGGCAGGGGCAGGGGCAGGGGCAGGGGCAGGGGCAGTGGCAGTGGTGGTTGACGGATGGCCTGGGGGCCGAAAAACGGGCCGGCCGGCGGACGGCGGACGGATGTTGAGAGAGGCGGCGCGCACGCGTCTCGCGCGGACACAGGCGCCACAGCGTTGATTGGAAGGAGGTGCGGTGCGGGGATGGGCCCAGGAAAAAAGACGGTCGTGGCCCCTGTCTTGGGTGCGTGTCGACGTCAGCACCGTCGGTGTGGTGTGGTGTGGTGTGGTGTGGGCAGGGAGGGGGGGAAAAGCGGGCTGCGGGCTGCGGGCTGCGGGCTGCGGGCTGCGGAGGGAATGGTGGTGGGGAGTAGGCACACATGTGGGCGGGCGCAAAATCGGCCGGTGCCCGTAAACCGCGGCGGGATATTGGGTGGAAAAGAGGGAAATTGTAGAAAGGAAAACAAGCGGAGGGGGCGAATGTGGTGGGGTGGGGGGACGGGCGGGGGCGAGGCGACAGCTTGCTTTTTCTTTTTCATTTTATTCTGTTGTAGTGTTTTTGTTTTTTTGTTTTTTTTGCGTGTGTGTGGCCTTGGAGAGGCTGGTCTTGTCTGGCTTACGCTTTGGGTGCGTGTGTTGGTACTTTTTCGTTTTTTCTTGTTCTGCAGAGCAGGGGCGGGGCGGTGGGAACGGCTGGCTGGCTGGCTGTGCCCAGAGGAGGAGGAGACGCTGGCGGCGGGCCCGGCTCCTGGGGCTGCTGTTGCATGCGCTGTGCAAAGAAAGGAAGAGTGGGTTTGTTTGGCTGGTGAAGTGCATTATTTAAGTGTGGGCTTGCCGGCCTGGCTCCGATGCGCAGGTAGATAGATGCCGGCGGCGACCGCAGGCAGGCAGGCGCGTTGTGTGTACAGAGGGACGAGCCATGTGTTTTGCAAGCAGGACGTGGCGTGCCGAGTGGAGAGGAGGCGGCGGCTCGGCTCGGTTCGGCCCGGCCCGGTCCGGCGGTGCCGCGCTGTTGTCGCGGACGTGAGCGCCCCCTGGCGGGCGGGTGGTTGGCGGCGGCGTGGTGGACGCGTGTGGCAGTTGTGTGCACGGGTTGCTTGGGCGAGTGAGCAGTGGCTGGCGGTGTTGGCGCGTCGTCGGGGAGGTACGTGTTGCGGCCGCGTCTGCTGCGCGCTGCGTCGTTGTGTCGACTGTGTGTGGGCGTGGGCACGTGTGCTCTGCCGAGGGCGTCGTAAAAAAGTGGGTCGCGGTGTGCGTGCGTAGCCCGTGATGATGTATTGTGCGTCGCGTCGTTGTGTGCGAAACGGATGCCGAGAGGTGTGTGGTAAGTGCGAAGCGCGAATGTGCGGCGTTTGGCGGTTTCGGTGTGTTTTCTGTTTTTGCGGCGTGAGAGTGGGGCTGGCTGGCTGGCTGGCTGTTGTTGGTTGCCTTGTGTGTGTAGGTTGATGGCGCGACGCGGAGGGGACGCCGTTTGCTGCGTGCCTTGCCTCGCGTGTGTTGGCGCGCCGTGCATGTGTTTGGGTCGCGGGGGCGGTGTTTTTGTTTGTATTTGGATTTTCATTTTTTGGCGTGTTGTGTCGTGTATGGCAAGGGCGAGAGGAGTAGTGCGGTAGTGGTAGTGCAGTAGTGTCGTTGCGGCACGGGCGTCTGGTGGGGCTGTGCGTCGTGGCGGGGAAGGTGTGTAGGTTGCGGCGATGCGGCGAGCCCAGCCCGTCGTTTGACGGTGTGCCGGGTGAGTTGCGCTGCGAATCGAGTGTGGCGGGAAGGGGAGCTGCGTGGCGCCTGCGTCCGTTGGCAGCAGGGGCTGTGCTTTTGAGAGTTTGTTTGATTTCGGGACGACGACGACGACGACGACGACGACTGGTTGGTTGGTTGGTTGGGTGGGGTGGCGTGCGCGTTTGTCGTACTGGGCGAGTCGATTGCCTGCCGGCTGGCGAAAGGTGCGCCGCCGCCCGTCTCGCGCTCTGTGTTTTTTTTTTTTTTTTTTCTCTCTGTGTGTGTCGGCTGCGTTTTGTTTGCGGTGCGCGCGAAAACGGTGGTGCCGAAAGTGTGCCGGCGTGGCGTTGCGACCGCGACGAGCCGCGGGCGCGCCATTTGGCTGGTGTTGCGTGAAGAGCGGCTGTGTACGGGTAGTGGCTGTAGCCGTACGTGTACGTGCATCCGGCCCGGCCGCCAGCCCAGCCCAGCCCAGCCCAGCCCAGCCCAGCCGAGTCGGGTGAGCGGAGGCCGACACGTGGTGGTGCTCTGTGCTCTCTCGGCTCGGGGGGGTTTGTGTGTGTGCGTGTCTCGTTCGCTCTCCGGAATCTGCTTGTTCTGCTGATCCCCGCCTGTCGGCGTCGTTTATTTTTACTTATTTATTTTTTACCTGTTGTTTGTTTTTCGACGTCGTCTTGCAGTTTTGTCCTTTGCGGCGTGCCGACGACCCGCCGCGCGACCTTATGAAACCCCAAAGCGTGGCGTGGCGTGGCCGAGCCGCAGCAGCTAAGGGGGTGCGGCCGCCTCGACGCCTTAACCTCTCCTAAACTTCTTTAAGCCCCTTAACGCAGCCACCTAAACTAACGTAACCTAACCTAACCTAAGCTCTTAGGCCAACCCCCAAGTCGCCTTAACCTAACGTACGTGACCGCAACCTTAGCTTAACGCCTACGTTAAGACGTGACGTCACGTCAACGCTTAACCTAACCCTGACGCCTTCTTAGCCTAACCTGACGTAACCTAAGGTAAGGTAACCGTTGAAAGAAAGAAACCACCTTTGTTTTGACGTTGAGGCGTGTAAGGTCGGCTGTGAGGGCAGATTCGGTGTGTCTGTAGTTGGGGCTGGCTGGTAATTTATTTTGTTTGTTTGTTTATCGTTGTTTTGTTTTCGCCTGTGGCGGGGGGGGTTGGCGCTCCGTCGGCCGGTGCCATGTTGCGCAGGCGGCGATCGTAAAAAAGTAAAAAAAAAAAAGAAAAAAGAAAAGAAAAATGTGTTGGAAGGGCTGTGGGTGTTGGCGGGCGAGGCGAGAGGAGGAGGACGGCCCGCGGCCGTGGCCCGACGGCTGCGGGCCGATCGGGAAAACGGCGGAAGGCGATGGGGCGGCGGAGGTGCGTTTGTGCACGGCCGTCATCGCCGCACGACTCGGCTCGTGTGGCTGTGGCGCCGGCCGCGGTGGCCGGGCTGCCGCGGCGACGGTGCGGGAGTTTTGACGAAGGTTTGGCCATTGTGGCGGGTCGTCGGCTGGGGCTGTGGGGGCGGCATTTGGGCGGGGGCGGCGATTCTCGGCGGGCCGACCCAGGCTGTGGCGCGCGGTGGCTGCAGTTTGGCCGTGGTTTGCGGCGCCGCCGCGGCGACTGGTTGGCGACCGTGGTGTCGGTGTGTGTAGCCCCATCCTCGGTGGTTTGAATGGCGCGGGTGGTTGCGGCGCAGGTTGGGGGCTGCTCCGCGCAGGCTGTCGGACGTTGGGCGGTAGCAAGCGCGGGAGGCGCGGCGCGGCGGCGCGGCGGCGCGCCGAGTGGCGGCCGCTCTCTCGGCCGTCCGCGCCCGCCCGCGACACTGGCTGGGCCAGGCGCGTGCGCGGCTATTCTCTGCTGCGCGCCCCTCGCTGTTGTGCGTCGTCGAAGGAGAGAAGGAAGCGAAACCAAGGGGAAAAAAGAAAAGAGAACAAGCAAAAGATGGCAGACCAGGCGGCTACGAACGAGACTGCCGCGGCACCCGCCGCCACCGGCACTACGAAGAAGGCCAAGTCTGCGTCGTCTGCGAAGAAGCCGCGCGCCAAGCCTGCGCACCCGCGCACCTCTGAGATGGTGACGGCCGCCATCAAGAGTCTGAAGGAGCGCGGCGGGTCGTCGCTGCAGGCGATCAAGAAGTACATTGCCGCGCACTACAAGCTGGACGCGGAGAAGCTGGCGCCCTTTATCAAGAAGTACCTCAAGTCGGCCGTCGTGGCTGGCGAGCTGGTGCAGACGAAGGGGAAGGGCGCGTCGGGCTCTTTCAAGCTTGCCGGCGCCGGCGGCGGGGCGGCCGAGGGCGGCAAGGCTCGTGGTGGCGGCGGTG
>NW_026062467.1:72500-74721 GCF_023897955.1 Schistocerca gregaria
TTGATGAAAGGAAATGTGTGTTGAATATACAGGATGGTAAAGACCAAGTGCGTTGAAAGAAACGTTGTGAAGGAACGAACGTTCCCTGAATTGGTTTCTTTTTGTTCCCGAGTTGTGTACAATGGACGACGGTTGTGCCATATCGCAGCATTGCATCATCCCCAGGTTTTATTTCAATTGAGCGATAAAAAAAGGAAAAAGAGAAGAACAAGAACACTATCGAAATGGTCTATGGTGTGTGACCCACAATTGTTGTCTTTAAATCACTTACCCAACCATGTCGTAAAAATATTTATTTATTTTTTTTTTTTTTTTTTACAGTGGCTGCCCAATGACCTAGATGTAACAGAGAGAGAGAGAAACACATGGCGTGTCAGATGTTTGTTTTCTTTTCCCCCCCGTCAAGTGGCAAATGCGAACACCGTCAGCTGTAATTGACGATCGACACTAGTATGGCGCGAAAAGGGGGTGCGACCTGTGCAGTTGTGGGTGAAACTTTGGGTGATGGGCTGTCATGCGGCATCGCGTGCGTTCATTACCCCTCGGCGGCGGCGGCGGCGCCGCAGCTCCGTCCAGCTCGCGCTCTCGGAAACAACCCTCTCGTAATGCCGCGTCTCCTCCGTCACTGCAATTTTCAAAGGGAAACCTGTGTGGCCGGTGGGGGTGTGTCAACCGTTGGGCTCAAGCTCCGCCGACAAAAAGTGTTGAGTGTATCCAGTGTGAGAGAGGTTGACGCTTTTCGTGGTGTGTGTGTGGCAATGTTTTGAAAAGTTTGCAACGTACGTTAAGAAGTGTTGACGCTGAAACTTGCGGGCTGTGTGGCCCTGGTGGTTGGCTGGCTGGAGACGCGGGCGTGTCCAGTCGGTCGGTTGTTGTGGCTGAAAGGTACGTATACGGTTCCGCCGTCCCGTCGGAACTGCGTCTGTCTGGAAGGTATGACGTGACGTGCAGTTTTTATTAGGTCAGCCTTGTTGTGTATTGTTCCATTTGTTGCTCACTCGTCACCCGTATTTGGTGTGGCGATGTATGTGGACGTACTGCTGGATCAGTGTCAGGGTTTCCGTGGGAGGTGTTGGTTGGGTTGGATTTGCCTGACACGGCTGAGTCCGCAATTGGCCTGCCGTTCGTTGATGTGATATGTGGGTTCTGAGGAAGAATGTGTACGAGATAGTTGCCCTGCCCTGCCCTGCCCTTTCTTTCGCGTTCGTGTGTGCCCCCCTTGTTGTGTAGTGTGGGTTGAACATGGTTCTTTACCGAGTGGGGGGGGGGGGGAATGGGATGGACGGATCCGTTGCTGTTGCTGTCACCGTCAAGACAACGCACGCACCCCTGTCCTACGAGAAGGTGTGTCAACCGGGGTTTCGGCAGTCGTGTGTGTAGGGGACGGGGAGAAGCAAAGTGGAGAGTGCGGCACGGGCAGAGAGTGGAATTGGGGCGCGTTGATGTTTGGGAAACATCCCCCAAGGGTTGCGGGATGATGTGGCGGTGAGAGCGGGGGGCGGGGGAGAAAAGAAAAGCGAAAAAGAACTAAGGAAGAGGAGGAGGCGTGCGTGTGCGCAGTGGCGGGGGCCCCAAAGACCTGTCGTGTGGTGTCGCCGAACGCGAACGCGTGTGCGGGGCAGCGTCGGCACGGAGAGAGAGAGAGAGAGAGAGAGAGAGAGAGAGAGCGAGCTGGTCTGATGGGTATTTTTTTTACCCCCTGTACTCGAAGGACCGGATCTGTCCTTGATCCCTGCCTTCTGTCTGATTATGTTGGGTAACAAAATGATGGGATGATAGGGTCTCTTGGGTGTGTGTAGATGTTTGTTGTTTGAGTGAGTGTTATGGTGTTTGTATTTTATTTTTGTTTATCATGGTATGTTGTAGTTTGTGGTGTTTTGTCGTGATGGGAAATGTCGTTCTTGGGTCGGGTGGATTTTGTCCCAGATTTCTGATGAGTGGGTGGTTCGAATCCGTGGTTTGGTGGGAAAAAAAAAAAAAAAAAAAAAAAAAACTTTATGGATTTTTCTTTGGATGATTTCCGGGATTTTGAGTATGTTATGGTTTGTGTATATGTCTCGGTTTGTCTGGTACCGGCCGGCATCAGCAGCAATTCTGAAGTATTTGTTGTGCACCCTTTTTTTTTACTCTTGTTATGTTGGTGTCTGCGGCCATTGACCAGATTTTCAGAGCCGTAAGTGATGGCTGGTTCCTATGACGGTTTTAACACGCGATCTAGTGT
>NW_026062468.1:0-28299 GCF_023897955.1 Schistocerca gregaria
ACACACGCGAGACAGATAGACCGAGAAGAAGGCCTAAAAGAGAGACAGCGCAATCGGCAACCGCCGCGTGCTCCCTTGGCACGCAGCGCGCCATTTGCCGCTCGGCTCAAAAAACAAAACACAATCGGCCCTTTTCAGGGCCACCACACAAACCTACGTCCAAAGCAGAATTCCAGTCGTTCGTCGCACCACTTTTCTCTCTCTCTCTCTCTCTCTCTCTCTCTCTCTCTCTCTCTCTGTGTACGGTTTTTTTTTCCTTCTTACACACACAGCGCCGCCATCTTGTACACACGTACTTGGCCACCTCCTCCACTCAACTCCACGCACGCACAGTCTCGCGACCATTAACCAGCACACGTGGCGCACAACAACACACCTCAAAAATAACCCCTCGGCGCTCAGCCGCGCCGCAACACACAGCCCATCCACCGACAAGAAGCATACAAGCAAAGAGGGGAGGGGAAGGAAGGAAGGAAGGAGCTCACACAACGCAAGGGCACGCTTCCTTCCCTCCCAACCGCACCGCACACCACGTCCAAAAAAAACTCCAAACAAAACTAAAAGGCCAAGTAGACTAAAAAGGAAAAGAAAAACCAGCAACACAGACTCTTTCGCACTTTTCAACTTCCGAACACTGTGGTGGCCCTGAAAAGGGCCGTTTTTCAATCTATCTCTCTTTCCTTCCTTCGGTCTCACACCGCCTAACCGCCGAAACCGTACAGGGTGCGCCCCTGCCTCTTCAGGGCGTACACCACGTCCATGGCCGTCACAGTCTTGCGCTTGGCGTGCTCAGTGTACGTCACCGCGTCGCGGATCACGTTCTCCAGGAACACCTTCAGCACTCCGCGCGTCTCCTCGTAGATCAGACCAGAGATGCGCTTCACGCCGCCCCTGCGCGCCAGGCGGCGGATCGCGGGCTTCGTGATGCCCTGGATGTTGTCGCGCAACACCTTGCGGTGCCGCTTGGCGCCACCCTTGCCGAGCCCCTTTCCTCCCTTGCCGCGGCCTGTCATTCTTCTTCTTCAAGCGTCTCAACCACAATAATATAAAAAACAGAAAGCAAGGCAAGCTCCTCACCCGGCGCTAGCGAGTCGGCTACGGTTGTGGCGCCCAGCGCGCGCGCCGCCCCCCTATATAGACTCTGGGGCCCCGCGGCCCGCCCTCCCCTCCCCCCACCACCGCGCACCGAGGGCATATAAGCGCAGCACCCGGGGCGCGCGGGGCCCGTTGTCAAGGCAGCACCGGACGCCGTCGCGCACGCATATCCTCCACGCCGCATCCGCATCCGCATCCGCATCCGCAGTAGCCATGGCCCGGACAAAGCAAACGGCCCGCAAGTCCACCGGCGGAAAGGCGCCGCGCAAACAGCTCGCCACCAAGGCGGCGAGGAAGAGCGCGCCCGCCACCGGCGGCGTCAAGAAGCCCCACCGCTACAGGCCGGGCACCGTCGCCCTGCGAGAAATCAGGCGCTACCAGAAGAGCACAGAGCTGCTCATCCGCAAGCTGCCATTCCAGCGCCTAGTGCGCGAGATCGCCCAGGACTTCAAGACCGACCTGCGCTTCCAGAGCTCCGCAGTCATGGCCCTGCAGGAGGCCAGCGAGGCCTACCTCGTCGGCCTCTTCGAAGACACCAACCTGTGCGCAATCCACGCCAAGCGAGTCACCATCATGCCCAAGGACATCCAGCTCGCGCGCCGCATCCGCGGCGAGCGCGCCTAAACCCGCACACCGCCAAACAAACAAAACGGCCCTTTTCAGGGCCACTAACGTCTCTCCGTCGCGAGCAAAACTTTGTCGGTCGCAACGACTAGTTCCCCACTCACTCTCCAGTCCAGTCGTCCCACCCCCGGCCCGGCCCGGCGCCGCCGTTTCCAAAAGAAAAAAAAAAGCACCGCACCGGCCGAGCCAAGTCGCAAGCGTCAATAGCGCCACCCACACAGGCCACGGCACAAAACGTGACGCCCGGAAAGCAAAGCCAAAAAAGACTATTCCAAAACCACCACCAAGACAAACAAACAAACGCGGCGCAAAATAAATAGGTAGAAATAATAAAAGTAAAATACACTTTATGTAACACCAACCGCGGCGCCGCCGCCCACGCCCGCCAACGACCCCACAATCCAACCACCATCCACACATGAAACAAACAAACGCCAGCAAGCAAGACAGACAGACAACAAGGCAACCGACCGACCACGACACGACACGACAATCAACACCTTCCCGACGTGCTTTGATGGCCCTGAGAAGGGCCGTTTTTGTTTTTGTCCGGGACCGCGCGACAGCCTCTGGTTGCGCGCCGGCCACCAGGCGACGGTGTCAACCGCCAACCCTTCCCTGCCCTTTTTACTTCTTCTTCTTGGGCGAAGCCTTCGCCTTAGACGGCGTCGCCGTCGCCTTCTTCGGGCGCGGCGCCTTCGGCTTCTTCGTCGGAACCTTGGCGGCCTTCTTCGCCTTCGACGGCGACTTGGCCTTGGCCGGCTTGGCCGCAGCCGCCTTCTTCGCACCCGCGGGAGCGGCCGACGCCGCAGACGCCTTCTTGGCGGCGCCCGCCTTCCGACCGGTCGCCGCCTTCACGCCGCCAGCCTTCTTTGCGCCGGCCGCACGGGCCCCCTTCTTCTCCTTGCTGGCCGGAGCGGCGCGCTTCTTCTTCGCACCACCGCCGCCACCACGAGCCTTGCCGCCCTCGGCCGCCCCGCCGCCGGCGCCGGCAAGCTTGAAAGAGCCCGACGCGCCCTTCCCCTTCGTCTGCACCAGCTCGCCAGCCACGACGGCCGACTTGAGGTACTTCTTGATAAAGGGCGCCAGCTTCTCCGCGTCCAGCTTGTAGTGCGCGGCAATGTACTTCTTGATCGCCTGCAGCGACGACCCGCCGCGCTCCTTCAGACTCTTGATGGCGGCCGTCACCATCTCAGAGGTGCGCGGGTGCGCAGGCTTGGCGCGCGGCTTCTTCGCAGACGACGCAGACTTGGCCTTCTTCGTAGTGCCGGTGGCGGCGGGTGCCGCGGCAGTCTCGTTCGTAGCCGCCTGGTCTGCCATCTTTTGCCTGTTCTCTTTTCTTTTTTCCCCTTGCTTTCGCTTCCTTCTCTCCTTCGACGACGCACAACAGCGAGGGGCGCGCAGCAGAGAATAGCCGCGCACGCGCCTGGCCCAGCCAGTGTCGCGGGCGGGCGCGGACGGCCGAGAGAGCGGCCGCCACTCGGCGCGCCGCCGCGCCGCCGCGCCGCGCCTCCCGCGCTTGCTACCGCCCAACGTCCGACAGCCTGCGCGGAGCAGCCCCCAACCTGCGCCGCAACCACCCGCGCCATTCAAACCACCGAGGATGGGGCTACACACACCGACACCACGGTCGCCAACCAGTCGCCGCGGCGGCGCCGCAAACCACGGCCAAACTGCAGCCACCGCGCGCCACAGCCTGGGTCGGCCCGCCGAGAATCGCCGCCCCCGCCCAAATGCCGCCCCCACAGCCCCAGCCGACGACCCGCCACAATGGCCAAACCTTCGTCAAAACTCCCACACCGTCGCCGCGGCAGCCCGGCCACCGCGGCCGGCGCCACAGCCACACGAGCCGAGTCGTGCGGCGATGACGGCCGTGCACAAACGCACCTCCGCCGCCCCATCGCCTTCCGCCGTTTTCCCGATCGGCCCGCAGCCGTCGGGCCACGGCCGCGGGCCGTCCTCCTCCTCTCGCCTCGCCCGCCAACACCCACAGCCCTTCCAACACATTTTTTTTTTCTTTTTTCTTTTTTTTTTTCTACTTTTTTACGATCGCCGCCTGCGCAACATGGCACCGGCCGACGGAGCGCCAACCCCCCCGCCACAGGCGAAAACAAGACAACGATAAACAAACAAACAAAATAAATTACCAGCCAGCCCCAACTACAGACACACCGAATCTGCCCTCACAGCCGACCTTACACGCCTCAACGTCAAAACAAAGGTGGTTTCTTTCTTTCAACGGTTACCTTACCTTAGGTTACGTCAGGTTAGGCTAAGAAGGCGTCAGGGTTAGGTTAAGCGTTGACGTGACGTCACGTCTTAACGTAGGCGTTAAGCTAAGGTTGCGGTCACGTACGTTAGGTTAAGGCGACTTGGGGGTTGGCCTAAGGGCTTACGTTAGGTTACGTTAGTTTAGGTGGCTGCGTTAACGGCTTAAAGAAGTTTAGGAGGTTAAGGCGTCGAGGCGGCCGCACCCCCTTAGCTGCTGCGGCTCGGCCACGCCACGCCACGCCACGCCACGCTTTGGGGTTTCATAAGGTCGCGCGGCGGGTCGTCGGCACGCCGCAAAGGACAAAACTGCAAGACGACGTCGAAAAACAAACAACAGGTAAAAAATAAATAAGTAAAAATAAACGACGCCGACAGGCGGGGATCAGCAGAACGAGCAGATTCCGGAGAGCGAACGAGACACACACGCACGCACGCACACACACACACACACACACAAACCCCCCCGAGCCGAGAGAGCACAGCACCACCACGTGTCGGCCTCCGCTCACCCGACTCGGCTGGGCTGGGCTGGGCTGGGCTGGGCTGGGCTGGGCTGGGCTGGGCTGGCGGCCGGGCCGGATGCACGTGCACGTACACGTACGGCTACAGCCACTACCCGTACACAGCCGCTCTTCACGCAACACCAGCCAAATGGCGCGCCCGCGGCTCGTCGCGGTCGCAACGCCACGCCGGCACACTTTCGGCACCACCGTCTTCGCGCGCACCGCAAACAAAAACGCAGCCGACACACACAGAAAAAAAAAAAAAACAACACAGAGCGCGAGAGACGGGCGGCGGCGCACCTTTCGCCAGCCGGCAGGCAATCGACTCGCCCAGTACGACAAACGTGCACGCCACCCCACCCACCAACCAACCAGTCGTCGTCGTCGTCGTCCCGAAATCAAACAAACTCTCAAAAGGCACAGCCCCTGCTGCCAACGGACGCAGGCGCCACGCAGCTCCCTTCCCGCCACACTCGATTCGCAGCGCAACTCACCCGGCACACCGTCAAACGACGGGCTGGGCTCGCCGCATCGCCGCAACCTACACACCTTCCCCGCCACGACGCACAGCCCCACCAGACGCCCGTGCCGCAACGACACTACCGCACTACTCCTCTCGCCCTTGCCATACACGACACAACACGCCAAAAAATGAAAATCCAAATACAAACAAAAACACCGCCCCCACGACCCAAACACATGCACGGCGCGCCAACACACGCGAGGCAAGGCACGCAGCAAACGGCGTCCCCTCCGCGTCGCGCCATCAACCTACACACACAAGGCAACACCAACAACAAACAGCCAGCCAGCCAGCCAGCCAGCCAGCCCCACTCTCACGCCGCAAAAACAGAAAACACACCGAAACCGCCAAACGCCGCACATTCGCGCTTCGCACTCACCACACACCTCTCGGCATCCGTTTCGCACACAACGACGCGACGCACAATACATCATCACGGGCTACGCACGCACACCGCGACCCACTTTTTTACGACGCCCTCGCCAGAGCACACGTGCCCACGCCCACACACAGTCGACACAACGACGCAGCGCGCAGCAGACGCGGCCGCAACACATACCTCCCCGACGACGCGCCAACACCGCCAGCCACTGCTCACTCGCCCAAGCAACCCGTGCACACAACTGCCACACGCGTCCACCACGCCGCCGCCAACCACCCGCCCGCCAGGGGGCGCTCACGTCCGCGACAACAGCGCGGCACCGCCGGACCGGGCCGAACCGAGCCGAGCCGCCGCCTCCTCTCCACTCGGCACGCCACGTCCTGCTTGCAAAACACATGGCTCGTCCCTCTGTACACACAACGCGCCTGCCTGCGGTCGCCGCCGGCATCTATCTACCTGCGCATCGGAGCCAGGCCGGCAAGCCCACACTTAAATAATGCACTTCACCAGCCAAACAAACCCACTCTTCCTTTCTTTGCACAGCGCATGCAACAGCAGCCCCAGGAGCCGGGCCCGCCGCCAGCGTCTCCTCCTCCTCTGGGCACAGCCAGCCAGCCGTTCCCACCGCCCCGCCCCTGCTCTGCAGAACAAGAAAAAACGAAAAAGTACCAACACACGCACCCAAAGCGTAAGCCAGACAAGACCAGCCTCTCCAAGGCCACACACACGCAAAAAAACAAAAAAAAACAAAAACACTACAACAAAATAAAATAAAATGAAAAAGAAAAAGCAAGCTGTCGCCTCGCCCCCGCCCGTCCCCCCACCCCACCACATTCGCCCCCTCCGCTTGTTTTCCTTTCTACAATTTCCCTCTTTTCCACCCAATATCCCGCCGCGGTTTACGGGCACCGGCCGATTTTGCGCCCGCCCACATGTGTGCCTACTCCCCACCACCATTCCCTCCGCAGCCCGCAGCCCGCAGCCCGCAGCCCGCAGCCCGCTTTTCCCCCCTCCCTGCCCACACCACACCACACCACACCACACCACACCACACCACACCACACCACACCGACGGTGCTGACGTCGACACGCACCCAAGACAGGGGCCACGACCGTCTTTTTTCCTGGGCCCATCCCCGCACCGCACCTCCTTCCAATCATCAACGCTGTGGCGCCTGTGTCCGCGCGAGACGCGTGCGCGCCGCCTCTCTCAACATCCGTCCGCCGGCCGGCCCGTTTTTCGGCCCCCAGGCCATCCGTCAACCACCACTGCCCCTGCCCGCCCCGCACCACACCACACACCGCTGCTTGCCCCGGCCGTTGCCACCAAAGGCGCCAACCGCAGCCCGCGCGCGCCAGAAAGAGATGGCAAAACTACAGGGACCCAGCCGACCGACGAAAATCAGAGCAATTGGCCGGGAGGATCAAAAAGAGAGCTCCGAAAACCACCGTAGCGAGGCGTGGGAGGAAACGTTACGAGAAGCAGGAAGGGACCAGGAAAAATTCTGGAAATTTCTTAAAACTCGTAAACTAGACACGAAACATCTACATCTACATGGGGAAGGAACGACCCCACAGACCGAGCTGAAGCACTGGCGGATTCACTAGAAAGGCAATTCCAAGCACCAGAAGCGGTAGATGACGAAACTGATGACCACCAGGAAATGGTACTCAGAAGGGTAAAACCGCATCCTAAGTGCCCCGATCAGAACATCTTTCACAATCCAATAAACGCAGAAACCCCGTATCTTATCACATCACAAACATACACACATCCTAAGAAGGCATCAGGCCCAGATTCCATCAAACCGCAACTACTACATCACCTACCTCCAGCAACTATCAATTATCTATCTAACATCAATATATAATGCTTGCTTCAGACTAAACTACTTGGAAACAGGCCCGAGTCATCACATTACCAAAGCCAAACAAGGACTTATTATTTCCGCAAAACTATAGGCCAACTTCCTTGGAAAGGTTCTCGGAAAGCTCATTCAAACTGAACTGAAGAAATTCAATTCTTAAAGGATAACAACATAATCATCCCACAACAATTCCGATTCCGCGAAGAACACAGCACCACCCACCAGGTGACCAGACTAGTCGAGCACATATGTCAGGCCAGAAACATTAGACACAGTACTGGAGCAGTCCTGCTTGACATTGGAAAAGCATTCGGATAACGCCTTATCTACAAGCTCCACCAGTACAACTGCCCCATCCACATTATTGCTTCTTTTCTCCGCAACAGAGCATTCTATGTCCATGTACCAGGAGCGGCAAGTAACACTAGATCCATAGAGGCTGGAGTCCCGCAAGGCTCAGTGCTGGGGCCCATTCTCTACTCAATATACACAAACAAACAGCTGGGAGGACACTTGTCACTATTTGCAGACGACACTGCAGTCTACCGCAGCAGTTCTAACCTGCAATATAGAGTCACAAAAATAGAGCAACACCTACAATCCATCCAGAAATGGGCTAACCAAAAAAACAATAAACGCGGAGAAAACCCAAGCAATACAATACGATTCACATTCAAAAAGAATACCTCCTAACCTGCATATACGCCTCAGAAATAACAATCTTCCATGGTCAGGCACAATAAAGTATCTAGGCATCAAGCTGGACAAGAGGTTGACATTTAGAGACCATGTTACACACGTTTGTAACAAGGCTGCAGCAGCAATATTCAGACTGTACCCAATCATCAAAGGAAACAGAATAAATATGCGCGCCAAAAAGAAAATCTTCAAAACCGTCATAGGAACCAGCCATCACTTACGGCTCTGAAAAATCTCGTCAATGGCCGCAGACACCAAACATAACAAGAGTAAAAAAGGGTGCAGAACAAATACTTCAGAATTACTGCTGATGCCGGCCGGTACCAGACAAACCGAGACATATACACAAACCATAACATACTCAATCAAAATCCCGGAAATCATCCAAAGAAAAATCCATAAAGTTTTTTTTTTTTTTTTTTTTTGTTTTTTTTCCACCAAACCACGGATTCGAACCACCCACTCATCAGAAATCTGGGACCAAAATCCACCCGACCCAAGAACGACATTTCCCATCACGACAAAACACCACAAACTACAACATACCATGATAAACAAAAATAAAATACAAACACCATAACACTCACTCAAACAAACAAACATCTACACACACCCAAGAGACCCTATCATCCCATCATTTTGTTACCCAACATAATCAGACAGAAGGCAGGGATCAAGGACAGATCCGGTCCTTCGAGTACAGGGGGTAAAAAATACCCATCAGACCAGCTCTCTCTCTCTCTCTCCTCCTCGCTTCTCCGTGCCGACGCTGCCCCGCACACGCGTTCGCGTTCGCGTTCGCGCTCGCGTTCGGCCGACACCACACGACAGGTCTTTGGGGCCCCGCCACTGCGCACACGCACGCCTCCTCCTCTTCCTTAGTTCTTTTTCGCTTTTCTTTTCTCCCCCGCCCCCCGCTCTCACCGCCACATCATCCCGCAACCCTTGGGGCATGTTTCCCAACATCAACGCGCCCCAATTCCACTCTCTGCCCGTGCCGCACTCTCCACTTTGCTTCTCCCCGTCCCCTACACACACGACTACCGAAACCCCGGTTGACACACCTTCTCGTAGGACAGGGGTGCGTGCGTGCGTGCGTGCGTTGTCTTGACGGTGACAGCAACAGCAACGGATCCGTCCATCCCATTCCCCCCCACTCGGTAAAGAACCATGTTCAACCCACACTACACAACAAGGGGGGCACACACGAACGCGAAAGAAAGGGCAGGGCAGGGGCAACTATCTCGTACACATTCTTCCTCAGAACCCACATATCGCATCAACGAACGGCAGGCCAATTGCGGACTCAGCCGTGTCAGGCAAATCCAACCCAACCAACACCTCCCACGGAAACCCTGACACTGATCCAGCAGTACGTCCACATACATCGCCACACCAAATACGGGTGACGAGTGAGCAACAAATGGAACAATACACAACAAGGGCTGACCTAATAAAAACTGCACGTCACGTCATACCTTCCAGACAGACGCAGTTCCGACGGGACGGCGGAACCGTATACGTACCTTTCAGCCACAACAACCGACCGACTGGACACGCCCGCGTCTCCAGCCAGCCAACCACCAGGGCCACACAGCCCGCAAGTTTCAGCGTCAACACTTCTTAACGTACGTTGCAAACTTTTCAAAACATTGCCACACACACACACACACACACACACACACACACCACGAAAAGCGTCAACCTCTCTCACACTGGATACACTCAACACTTTTTGTCGGCGGAGCTTGAGGGCCAACGGTTGACACACCCCCACCGGCCACACAGGTTTCCCTTTGAAAATTGCAGTGACGGAGGAGACGCGGCATTACGAGAGGGTTGTTTCCGAGAGCGCGAGCTGGACGGAGCTGCGGCGCCGCCGCCGCCGCCGCCGCCGCCGCCGAGGGGTAATGAACGCACGCGATGCCGCATGACAGCCCATCACCCAAAGTTTCACCCACAACTGCACAGGTCGCACCCCCTTTTCGCGCCATACTAGTGTCGATCGTCAATTACAGCTGACGGTGTTCGCATTTGCCACTTGACGAGAGGGGGGGGGGGGGGGGAAAAGAAAACAAACATCTGACACGCCATGTGTTTCTCTCTCTCTCTGTTACATCTAGGTCATTCGGCAGCCACTGTAAAAAAAAAAAAAAAAAAAAAAAAAAAAAAAAATATTTTTACGACATGGTTGGGTAAGTGATTTAAAGACAACAATTGTGGGTCACACACCATAGACCATTTCGATAGTGTTCTTGTTCTTCTCTTTTTCCTTTTTTTATCGCTCAATTGAAATCAAACCTGGGGATGATGCAATGCTGCGATATGGCACAACCGTCGTCCATTGTACACAACTCGGGAACAAAAAGAAACCAATTCAGGGAACGTTCGTTCCTTCACAACGTTTCTTTCAACGCACTTGGTCTTTACCATCCTGTATATTCAACACACATTTCCTTTCATCAAACTAGGGCATTTCCATAACAGTATTTGCAATACTGCTTCTTCGACGTCATTTCACCATCTTAACTAGAGACAAACAAACAAGAAAATAGCAAAACAGCCTTGAGAACCCCGTCCACCAAATTTCAGTTAGCACGGCATCCAAGATTCTTTTCCGGGGAGTGCAGTGCAGCTGACGCTGCTCAGACCATATACCGTCGCCAGTCTCACTCAACTCTTGCGCATTCCATTCTACGCTACGTGACTATGCAAAAATGAATGAATCAAACCCGCCCAGAGAGCGTCTTGTGCGAGGGGACACACGATATAGAGAACAACAAAACACACAGGGGACACCACCACAGTTGGAGAGAACGTTTCCACCACGGCAGCCGCGCCGTTACGCGCTTTTTTTTTTTCCTCCCCCCCACTGCACACCTCCGACACCACGGGAACGTTCACCGTCCCGTTGCCCTACACTGGCGTTTCTTTTCAACCCCCCACCCTATTCCTCGCTCCCCGGACATTCGACCGATCACAAAGTGCAACCTCTCGTTACCGTCGGGTGCCCCTCTTCATCCCCGGGGCGCCAACAACAAAACAAAAACACCACCGACGCCGTCGTCTCGCGTCACCTCACTCAACTGAGCGGAAAATACACGTACATCCAGAATGACGACACCGCCTCCAGACGTCAGACGTCAGGTCGAAAGAGGGCACCGTACGTCGTGGCGCGTGGTCTCCTAACTCACCTCGCGCGTACAAATACAATGCAATGCGTGTCTCCTCACGTTCACACACACCTCCACGCTCCACTTTTACGTCGCCCAACCAACCAACTACTAACTTAACCCACCCGCTCGGCGTAGAAGCAGCTGTAGGCGGCAACGTGTTTCTCACCCTCGCCACCAACGGTGTGACATCCGACAATCGCGGTTTGCTTTCCGTTCCACACCTCCGGCCATACCATACAAAGGGGACAAAAAAAAAAAAAAAAATATATATATCAAACAAGCCAACTCCAGCGATCCGCCCCCCTAACACCAACACGTCTCGAAACACCCACGCCCACGACCCGGCTGTGGCCTAAAGTGCGTATCCCAACGTCACACCAAAACCAAAGGCGCCGGCGCCGCACCACACCACACCACAAGCTACAGCTGTGCCGCCCGTCCACCCGCTCACAACAACAACAACAACAACAACAACAATTCCGCCCTTCCCGCAAAGGCATTTTGGTGGCCCTGAAAAGGGCCGTTTTTTCTTTTCTTCGCCGCGCCGCGGACGAGCCTCCTATTTCCAAGAGCCACCTCCTTACTTGGAGCTCGTGTACTTGGTCACCGCCTTCGTGCCCTCGCTCACCGCGTGCTTGGCCAGCTCGCCAGGCAGCAAGAGCCGCACAGCGGTCTGGATCTCGCGGGACGTGATGGTCGAGCGCTTGTTGTAGTGCGCCAGGCGAGAAGCCTCGGCCGCAATGCGCTCGAAAATGTCGTTCACGAAGCTGTTCATGATGCTCATCGCCTTCGAAGAGATGCCCGTGTCAGGGTGCACCTGCTTCAGCACCTTGTAGATGTAGATGGCATAGCTCTCCTTCCTCTTGCGCTTCTTCTTCTTGTCGCCCTTCGAAATGTTCTTCTGCGCCTTGCCAGCCTTCTTGGCGGCTTTCCCGCTAGTCTTGGGCGGCATCACGAACAAACAGGCAGGCAGGCAGGCAGGCAGGCAGGCACGCGCAGTCAGTCAGTCAGTCAGGCGCTCCGCTCCAGTCAGCGTCTCCCCACACAGTGGCACCCGCCGCACGCCGCCGCCGCACCTTTACCAGCTCGCCCTGCTGCGGCCGCCGACCAATGGGGCGCGCGCGCAACCGGCCGCCGCACCCGAGCCCATAAAGGACCCCCACCCCGCCGGCGCCGGCACGCACTCCGCTGCTCGACTCGCTGCGGCTCGCACCGTTTGGGGCGTTGTGCTTTTTCTTTCTCGCTTCTTTCCAAACTAGCCCATCGCCATGTCCGGACGCGGAAAGGGAGGCAAAGTCAAGGGCAAGTCAAAGTCCCGCTCAAGCAGGGCTGGGCTCCAGTTCCCGGTCGGCAGAATCCACCGCCTCCTGCGCAAGGGAAACTACGCCGAGCGCGTCGGCGCCGGGGCGCCCGTCTACCTCGCCGCCGTCATGGAGTACCTCGCGGCTGAGGTGCTCGAGCTGGCCGGAAACGCGGCCCGCGACAACAAGAAGACGCGCATCATCCCGCGCCACCTGCAGCTCGCCATACGCAACGACGAGGAGCTCAACAAGCTCTTGTCGGGCGTCACCATCGCACAGGGAGGTGTCCTGCCCAACATCCAGGCCGTCCTGCTGCCAAAGAAGACCGAGAAGAAGGCCTAAAAGAGAGACAGCGCAATCGGCAACCGCCGCGTGCTCCCTTGGCACGCAGCGCGCCATTTGCCGCCTCGGCTCAAAAAACAAAACACAATCGGCCCTTTTCAGGGCCACCACACAAACCTACGTCCAAAGCAGAATTCCAGTCGTTCGTCGCACCACTTTTCTCTCTCTCTCTCTCTCTCTCTCTCTCTCTCTCTCTCTCTGTGTACGGTTTTTTTTTCCTTCTTACACACACAGGCGCCGCCATCTTGTACACACGTACTTGGCCACCTCCTCCACTCAACTCCACGCACGCACAGTCTCGCGACCATTAACCAGCACACGTGGCGCACAACAACACACCTCAAAAATAACCCCTCGGCGCTCAGCCGCGCCGCAACACACAGCCCATCCACCGACAAGAAGCATACAAGCAAAGAGGGAGGGGAAGGAAGGAAGGAAGGAGCTCACACAACGCAAGGGCACGCTTCCTTCCCTCCCAACCGCACCGCACACCACGTCAAAAAAAACTCCAAACAAAACTAAAAGGCCAAGTAGACTAAAAAGGAAAAGAAAAACCAGCAACACAGACTCTTTCGCACTTTTCAACTTCCGAACACTGTGGTGGCCCTGAAAAGGGCCGTTTTTCAATCTATCTCTCTTTCCTTCCTTCGGTCTCACACCGCCTAACCGCCGAAACCGTACAGGGTGCGCCCCTGCCTCTTCAGGGCGTACACCACGTCCATGGCCGTCACAGTCTTGCGCTTGGCGTGCTCAGTGTACGTCACCGCGTCGCGGATCACGTTCTCCAGGAACACCTTCAGCACTCCGCGCGTCTCCTCGTAGATCAGACCAGAGATGCGCTTCACGCCGCCCCTGCGCGCCAGGCGGCGGATCGCGGGCTTCGTGATGCCCTGGATGTTGTCGCGCAACACCTTGCGGTGCCGCTTGGCGCCACCCTTGCCGAGCCCCTTTCCTCCCTTGCCGCGGCCTGTCATTCTTCTTCTTCAAGCGTCTCAACCACAATAATATAAAAAACAGAAAGCAAGGCAAGCTCCTCACCCGGCGCTAGCGAGTCGGCTACGGTTGTGGCGCCCAGCGCGCGCGCCGCCCCCCTATATAGACTCTGGGGCCCCGCGGCCCGCCCTCCCCTCCCCCCACCACCGCGCACCGAGGGCATATAAGCGCAGCACCCGGGGCGCGCGGGCCCGTTGTCAAGGCAGCACCGGACGCCGTCGCGCACGCATATCCTCCACGCCGCATCCGCATCCGCATCCGCATCCGCAGTAGCCATGGCCCGGACAAAGCAAACGGCCCGCAAGTCCACCGGCGGAAAGGCGCCGCGCAAACAGCTCGCCACCAAGGCGGCGAGGAAGAGCGCGCCCGCCACCGGCGGCGTCAAGAAGCCCCACCGCTACAGGCCGGGCACCGTCGCCCTGCGAGAAATCAGGCGCTACCAGAAGAGCACAGAGCTGCTCATCCGCAAGCTGCCATTCCAGCGCCTAGTGCGCGAGATCGCCCAGGACTTCAAGACCGACCTGCGCTTCCAGAGCTCCGCAGTCATGGCCCTGCAGGAGGCCAGCGAGGCCTACCTCGTCGGCCTCTTCGAAGACACCAACCTGTGCGCAATCCACGCCAAGCGAGTCACCATCATGCCCAAGGACATCCAGCTCGCGCGCCGCATCCGCGGCGAGCGCGCCTAAACCCGCACACCGCCAAACAAACAAAACGGCCCTTTTCAGGGCCACTAACGTCTCTCCGTCGCGAGCAAAACTTTGTCGGTCGCAACGACTAGTTCCCCACTCACTCTCCAGTCCAGTCGTCCCACCCCCGGCCCGGCCCGGCGCCGCCGTTTCCAAAAGAAAAAAAAAAGCACCGCACCGGCCGAGCCAAGTCGCAAGCGTCAATAGCGCCACCCACACAGGCCACGGCACAAAACGTGACGCCCGGAAAGCAAAGCCAAAAAAGACTATTCCAAAACCACCACCAAGACAAACAAACAAACGCGGCGCAAAATAAATAGGTAGAAATAATAAAAGTAAAATACACTTTATGTAACACCAACCGCGGCGCCGCCGCCCACGCCCGCCAACGACCCCACAATCCAACCACCATCCACACATGAAACAAACAAACGCCAGCAAGCAAGACAGACAGACAACAAGGCAACCGACCGACCACGACACGACACGACAATCAACACCTTCCCGACGTGCTTTGATGGCCCTGAGAAGGGCCGTTTTTGTTTTTGTCCGGGACCGCGCGACAGCCTCTGGTTGCGCGCCGGCCACCAGGCGACGGTGTCAACCGCCAACCCTTCCCTGCCCTTTTTACTTCTTCTTCTTGGGCGAAGCCTTCGCCTTAGACGGCGTCGCCGTCGCCTTCTTCGGGCGCGGCGCCTTCGGCTTCTTCGTCGGAACCTTGGCGGCCTTCTTCGCCTTCGACGGCGACTTGGCCTTGGCCGGCTTGGCCGCAGCCGCCTTCTTCGCACCCGCGGGAGCGGCCGACGCCGCAGACGCCTTCTTGGCGGCGCCCGCCTTCCGACCGGTCGCCGCCTTCACGCCGCCAGCCTTCTTTGCGCCGGCCGCACGGGCCCCCTTCTTCTCCTTGCTGGCCGGAGCGGCGCGCTTCTTCTTCGCACCACCGCCGCCACCACGAGCCTTGCCGCCCTCGGCCGCCCCGCCGCCGGCGCCGGCAAGCTTGAAAGAGCCCGACGCGCCCTTCCCCTTCGTCTGCACCAGCTCGCCAGCCACGACGGCCGACTTGAGGTACTTCTTGATAAAGGGCGCCAGCTTCTCCGCGTCCAGCTTGTAGTGCGCGGCAATGTACTTCTTGATCGCCTGCAGCGACGACCCGCCGCGCTCCTTCAGACTCTTGATGGCGGCCGTCACCATCTCAGAGGTGCGCGGGTGCGCAGGCTTGGCGCGCGGCTTCTTCGCAGACGACGCAGACTTGGCCTTCTTCGTAGTGCCGGTGGCGGCGGGTGCCGCGGCAGTCTCGTTCGTAGCCGCCTGGTCTGCCATCTTTTGCCTGTTCTCTTTTCTTTTTTCCCCTTGCTTTCGCTTCCTTCTCTCCTTCGACGACGCACAACAGCGAGGGGCGCGCAGCAGAGAATAGCCGCGCACGCGCCTGGCCCAGCCAGTGTCGCGGGCGGGCGCGGACGGCCGAGAGAGCGGCCGCCACTCGGCGCGCCGCCGCGCCGCCGCGCCGCGCCTCCCGCGCTTGCTACCGCCCAACGTCCGACAGCCTGCGCGGAGCAGCCCCCAACCTGCGCCGCAACCACCCGCGCCATTCAAACCACCGAGGATGGGGCTACACACACCGACACCACGGTCGCCAACCAGTCGCCGCGGCGGCGCCGCAAACCACGGCCAAACTGCAGCCACCGCGCGCCACAGCCTGGGTCGGCCCGCCGAGAATCGCCGCCCCCGCCCAAATGCCGCCCCCACAGCCCCAGCCGACGACCCGCCACAATGGCCAAACCTTCGTCAAAACTCCCACACCGTCGCCGCGGCAGCCCGGCCACCGCGGCCGGCGCCACAGCCACACGAGCCGAGTCGTGCGGCGATGACGGCCGTGCACAAACGCACCTCCGCCGCCCCATCGCCTTCCGCCGTTTTCCCGATCGGCCCGCAGCCGTCGGGCCACGGCCGCGGGCCGTCCTCCTCCTCTCGCCTCGCCCGCCAACACCCACAGCCCTTCCAACACATTTTTTTTTTCTTTTTTCTTTTTTTTTTTCTACTTTTTTACGATCGCCGCCTGCGCAACATGGCACCGGCCGACGGAGCGCCAACCCCCCCGCCACAGGCGAAAACAAGACAACGATAAACAAACAAACAAAATAAATTACCAGCCAGCCCCAACTACAGACACACCGAATCTGCCCTCACAGCCGACCTTACACGCCTCAACGTCAAAACAAAGGTGGTTTCTTTCTTTCAACGGTTACCTTACCTTAGGTTACGTCAGGTTAGGCTAAGAAGGCGTCAGGGTTAGGTTAAGCGTTGACGTGACGTCACGTCTTAACGTAGGCGTTAAGCTAAGGTTGCGGTCACGTACGTTAGGTTAAGGCGACTTGGGGGTTGGCCTAAGGGCTTACGTTAGGTTACGTTAGTTTAGGTGGCTGCGTTAACGGCTTAAAGAAGTTTAGGAGGTTAAGGCGTCGAGGCGGCCGCACCCCCTTAGCTGCTGCGGCTCGGCCACGCCACGCCACGCCACGCCACGCTTTGGGGTTTCATAAGGTCGCGCGGCGGGTCGTCGGCACGCCGCAAAGGACAAAACTGCAAGACGACGTCGAAAAACAAACAACAGGTAAAAAATAAATAAGTAAAAATAAACGACGCCGACAGGCGGGGATCAGCAGAACGAGCAGATTCCGGAGAGCGAACGAGACACACACGCACGCACGCACACACACACACACACACACACAAACCCCCCCGAGCCGAGAGAGCACAGCACCACCACGTGTCGGCCTCCGCTCACCCGACTCGGCTGGGCTGGGCTGGGCTGGGCTGGGCTGGGCTGGGCTGGGCTGGGCTGGCGGCCGGGCCGGATGCACGTGCACGTACACGTACGGCTACAGCCACTACCCGTACACAGCCGCTCTTCACGCAACACCAGCCAAATGGCGCGCCCGCGGCTCGTCGCGGTCGCAACGCCACGCCGGCACACTTTCGGCACCACCGTCTTCGCGCGCACCGCAAACAAAAACGCAGCCGACACACACAGAAAAAAAAAAAAAACAACACAGAGCGCGAGAGACGGGCGGCGGCGCACCTTTCGCCAGCCGGCAGGCAATCGACTCGCCCAGTACGACAAACGTGCACGCCACCCCACCCACCAACCAACCAGTCGTCGTCGTCGTCGTCCCGAAATCAAACAAACTCTCAAAAGGCACAGCCCCTGCTGCCAACGGACGCAGGCGCCACGCAGCTCCCTTCCCGCCACACTCGATTCGCAGCGCAACTCACCCGGCACACCGTCAAACGACGGGCTGGGCTCGCCGCATCGCCGCAACCTACACACCTTCCCCGCCACGACGCACAGCCCCACCAGACGCCCGTGCCGCAACGACACTACCGCACTACTCCTCTCGCCCTTGCCATACACGACACAACACGCCAAAAAATGAAAATCCAAATACAAACAAAAACACCGCCCCCACGACCCAAACACATGCACGGCGCGCCAACACACGCGAGGCAAGGCACGCAGCAAACGGCGTCCCCTCCGCGTCGCGCCATCAACCTACACACACAAGGCAACACCAACAACAAACAGCCAGCCAGCCAGCCAGCCAGCCAGCCCCACTCTCACGCCGCAAAAACAGAAAACACACCGAAACCGCCAAACGCCGCACATTCGCGCTTCGCACTCACCACACACCTCTCGGCATCCGTTTCGCACACAACGACGCGACGCACAATACATCATCACGGGCTACGCACGCACACCGCGACCCACTTTTTTACGACGCCCTCGCCAGAGCACACGTGCCCACGCCCACACACAGTCGACACAACGACGCAGCGCGCAGCAGACGCGGCCGCAACACATACCTCCCCGACGACGCGCCAACACCGCCAGCCACTGCTCACTCGCCCAAGCAACCCGTGCACACAACTGCCACACGCGTCCACCACGCCGCCGCCAACCACCCGCCCGCCAGGGGGCGCTCACGTCCGCGACAACAGCGCGGCACCGCCGGACCGGGCCGAACCGAGCCGAGCCGCCGCCTCCTCTCCACTCGGCACGCCACGTCCTGCTTGCAAAACACATGGCTCGTCCCTCTGTACACACAACGCGCCTGCCTGCGGTCGCCGCCGGCATCTATCTACCTGCGCATCGGAGCCAGGCCGGCAAGCCCACACTTAAATAATGCACTTCACCAGCCAAACAAACCCACTCTTCCTTTCTTTGCACAGCGCATGCAACAGCAGCCCCAGGAGCCGGGCCCGCCGCCAGCGTCTCCTCCTCCTCTGGGCACAGCCAGCCAGCCGTTCCCACCGCCCCGCCCCTGCTCTGCAGAACAAGAAAAAACGAAAAAGTACCAACACACGCACCCAAAGCGTAAGCCAGACAAGACCAGCCTCTCCAAGGCCACACACACGCAAAAAAACAAAAAAAAACAAAAACACTACAACAAAATAAAATAAAATGAAAAAGAAAAAGCAAGCTGTCGCCTCGCCCCCGCCCGTCCCCCCACCCCACCACATTCGCCCCCTCCGCTTGTTTTCCTTTCTACAATTTCCCTCTTTTCCACCCAATATCCCGCCGCAGTTTACGGGCACCGGCCGATTTTGCGCCCGCCCACATGTGTGCCTACTCCCCACCACCATTCCCTCCGCAGCCCGCAGCCCGCAGCCCGCAGCCCGCAGCCCGCTTTTCCCCCCTCCCTGCCCACACCACACCACACCACACCACACCACACCACACCACACCACACCACACCGACGGTGCTGACGTCGACACGCACCCAAGACAGGGGCCACGACCGTCTTTTTTCCTGGGCCCATCCCCGCACCGCACCTCCTTCCAATCATCAACGCTGTGGCGCCTGTGTCCGCGCGAGACGCGTGCGCGCCGCCTCTCTCAACATCCGTCCGCCGGCCGGCCCGTTTTTCGGCCCCCAGGCCATCCGTCAACCACCACTGCCCCTGCCCGCCCCGCACCACACCACACACCGCTGCTTGCCCCGGCCGTTGCCACCAAAGGCGCCAACCGCAGCCCGCGCGCGCCAGAAAGAGATGGCAAAACTACAGGGACCCAGCCGACCGACGAAAATCAGAGCAATTGGCCGGGAGGATCAAAAAGAGAGCTCCGAAAACCACCGTAGCGAGGCGTGGGAGGAAACGTTACGAGAAGCAGGAAGGGACCAGGAAAAATTCTGGAAATTTCTTAAAACTCGTAAACTAGACACGAAACATCTACATCTACATGGGGAAGGAACGACCCCACAGACCGAGCTGAAGCACTGGCGGATTCACTAGAAAGGCAATTCCAAGCACCAGAAGCGGTAGATGACGAAACTGATGACCACCAGGAAATGGTACTCAGAAGGGTAAAACCGCATCCTAAGTGCCCCGATCAGAACATCTTTCACAATCCAATAAACGCAGAAACCCCGTATCTTATCACATCACAAACATACACACATCCTAAGAAGGCATCAGGCCCAGATTCCATCAAACCGCAACTACTACATCACCTACCTCCAGCAACTATCAATTATCTATCTAACATCAATATATAATGCTTGCTTCAGACTAAACTACTTGGAAACAGGCCCGAGTCATCACATTACCAAAGCCAAACAAGGACTTATTATTTCCGCAAAACTATAGGCCAACTTCCTTGGAAAGGTTCTCGGAAAGCTCATTCAAACTGAACTGAAGAAATTCAATTCTTAAAGGATAACAACATAATCATCCCACAACAATTCCGATTCCGCGAAGAACACAGCACCACCCACCAGGTGACCAGACTAGTCGAGCACATATGTCAGGCCAGAAACATTAGACACAGTACTGGAGCAGTCCTGCTTGACATTGGAAAAGCATTCGGATAACGCCTTATCTACAAGCTCCACCAGTACAACTGCCCCATCCACATTATTGCTTCTTTTCTCCGCAACAGAGCATTCTATGTCCATGTACCAGGAGCGGCAAGTAACACTAGATCCATAGAGGCTGGAGTCCCGCAAGGCTCAGTGCTGGGGCCCATTCTCTACTCAATATACACAAACAAACAGCTGGGAGGACACTTGTCACTATTTGCAGACGACACTGCAGTCTACCGCAGCAGTTCTAACCTGCAATATAGAGTCACAAAAATAGAGCAACACCTACAATCCATCCAGAAATGGGCTAACCAAAAAAACAATAAACGCGGAGAAAACCCAAGCAATACAATACGATTCACATTCAAAAAGAATACCTCCTAACCTGCATATACGCCTCAGAAATAACAATCTTCCATGGTCAGGCACAATAAAGTATCTAGGCATCAAGCTGGACAAGAGGTTGACATTTAGAGACCATGTTACACACGTTTGTAACAAGGCTGCAGCAGCAATATTCAGACTGTACCCAATCATCAAAGGAAACAGAATAAATATGCGCGCCAAAAAGAAAATCTTCAAAACCGTCATAGGAACCAGCCATCACTTACGGCTCTGAAAAATCTCGTCAATGGCCGCAGACACCAAACATAACAAGAGTAAAAAAGGGTGCAGAACAAATACTTCAGAATTACTGCTGATGCCGGCCGGTACCAGACAAACCGAGACATATACACAAACCATAACATACTCAATCAAAATCCCGGAAATCATCCAAAGAAAAATCCATAAAGTTTTTTTTTTTTTTTTTTTTTTGTTTTTTTTCCACCAAACCACGGATTCGAACCACCCACTCATCAGAAATCTGGGACCAAAATCCACCCGACCCAAGAACGACATTTCCCATCACGACAAAACACCACAAACTACAACATACCATGATAAACAAAAATAAAATACAAACACCATAACACTCACTCAAACAAACAAACATCTACACACACCCAAGAGACCCTATCATCCCATCATTTTGTTACCCAACATAATCAGACAGAAGGCAGGGATCAAGGACAGATCCGGTCCTTCGAGTACAGGGGGTAAAAAATACCCATCAGACCAGCTCTCTCTCTCTCTCTCCTCCTCGCTTCTCCGTGCCGACGCTGCCCCGCACACGCGTTCGCGTTCGCGTTCGCGCTCGCGTTCGGCCGACACCACACGACAGGTCTTTGGGGCCCCGCCACTGCGCACACGCACGCCTCCTCCTCTTCCTTAGTTCTTTTTCGCTTTTCTTTTCTCCCCCGCCCCCCGCTCTCACCGCCACATCATCCCGCAACCCTTGGGGCATGTTTCCCAACATCAACGCGCCCCAATTCCACTCTCTGCCCGTGCCGCACTCTCCACTTTGCTTCTCCCCGTCCCCTACACACACGACTACCGAAACCCCGGTTGACACACCTTCTCGTAGGACAGGGGTGCGTGCGTGCGTGCGTGCGTTGTCTTGACGGTGACAGCAACAGCAACGGATCCGTCCATCCCATTCCCCCCCACTCGGTAAAGAACCATGTTCAACCCACACTACACAACAAGGGGGGCACACACGAACGCGAAAGAAAGGGCAGGGCAGGGGCAACTATCTCGTACACATTCTTCCTCAGAACCCACATATCGCATCAACGAACGGCAGGCCAATTGCGGACTCAGCCGTGTCAGGCAAATCCAACCCAACCAACACCTCCCACGGAAACCCTGACACTGATCCAGCAGTACGTCCACATACATCGCCACACCAAATACGGGTGACGAGTGAGCAACAAATGGAACAATACACAACAAGGGCTGACCTAATAAAAACTGCACGTCACGTCATACCTTCCAGACAGACGCAGTTCCGACGGGACGGCGGAACCGTATACGTACCTTTCAGCCACAACAACCGACCGACTGGACACGCCCGCGTCTCCAGCCAGCCAACCACCAGGGCCACACAGCCCGCAAGTTTCAGCGTCAACACTTCTTAACGTACGTTGCAAACTTTTCAAAACATTGCCACACACACACACACACACACACACACACACACCACGAAAAGCGTCAACCTCTCTCACACTGGATACACTCAACACTTTTTGTCGGCGGAGCTTGAGGGCCAACGGTTGACACACCCCCACCGGCCACACAGGTTTCCCTTTGAAAATTGCAGTGACGGAGGAGACGCGGCATTACGAGAGGGTTGTTTCCGAGAGCGCGAGCTGGACGGAGCTGCGGCGCCGCCGCCGCCGCCGCCGCCGCCGCCGAGGGGTAATGAACGCACGCGATGCCGCATGACAGCCCATCACCCAAAGTTTCACCCACAACTGCACAGGTCGCACCCCCTTTTCGCGCCATACTAGTGTCGATCGTCAATTACAGCTGACGGTGTTCGCATTTGCCACTTGACGAGAGGGGGGGGGGGGGGGGGAAAAGAAAACAAACATCTGACACGCCATGTGTTTCTCTCTCTCTCTGTTACATCTAGGTCATTCGGCAGCCACTGTAAAAAAAAAAAAAAAAAAAAAAAAAAAAAAAAAATATTTTTACGACATGGTTGGGTAAGTGATTTAAAGACAACAATTGTGGGTCACACACCATAGACCATTTCGATAGTGTTCTTGTTCTTCTCTTTTTCCTTTTTTTATCGCTCAATTGAAATCAAACCTGGGGATGATGCAATGCTGCGATATGGCACAACCGTCGTCCATTGTACACAACTCGGGAACAAAAAGAAACCAATTCAGGGAACGTTCGTTCCTTCACAACGTTTCTTTCAACGCACTTGGTCTTTACCATCCTGTATATTCAACACACATTTCCTTTCATCAAACTAGGGCATTTCCATAACAGTATTTGCAATACTGCTTCTTCGACGTCATTTCACCATCTTAACTAGAGACAAACAAACAAGAAAATAGCAAAACAGCCTTGAGAACCCCGTCCACCAAATTTCAGTTAGCACGGCATCCAAGATTCTTTTCCGGGGAGTGCAGTGCAGCTGACGCTGCTCAGACCATATACCGTCGCCAGTCTCACTCAACTCTTGCGCATTCCATTCTACGCTACGTGACTATGCAAAAATGAATGAATCAAACCCGCCCAGAGAGCGTCTTGTGCGAGGGGACACACGATATAGAGAACAACAAAACACACAGGGGACACCACCACAGTTGGAGAGAACGTTTCCACCACGGCAGCCGCGCCGTTACGCGCTTTTTTTTTTTCCTCCCCCCCACTGCACACCTCCGACACCACGGGAACGTTCACCGTCCCGTTGCCCTACACTGGCGTTTCTTTTCAACCCCCCACCCTATTCCTCGCTCCCCGGACATTCGACCGATCACAAAGTGCAACCTCTCGTTACCGTCGGGTGCCCCTCTTCATCCCCGGGGCGCCAACAACAAAACAAAAACACCACCGACGCCGTCGTCTCGCGTCACCTCACTCAACTGAGCGGAAAATACACGTACATCCAGAATGACGACACCGCCTCCAGACGTCAGACGTCAGGTCGAAAGAGGGCACCGTACGTCGTGGCGCGTGGTCTCCTAACTCACCTCGCGCGTACAAATACAATGCAATGCGTGTCTCCTCACGTTCACACACACCTCCACGCTCCACTTTTACGTCGCCCAACCAACCAACTACTAACTTAACCCACCCGCTCGGCGTAGAAGCAGCTGTAGGCGGCAACGTGTTTCTCACCCTCGCCACCAACGGTGTGACATCCGACAATCGCGGTTTGCTTTCCGTTCCACACCTCCGGCCATACCATACAAAGGGGACAAAAAAAAAAAAAAAAATATATATATCAAACAAGCCAACTCCAGCGATCCGCCCCCCTAACACCAACACGTCTCGAAACACCCACGCCCACGACCCGGCTGTGGCCTAAAGTGCGTATCCCAACGTCACACCAAAACCAAAGGCGCCGGCGCCGCACCACACCACACCACAAGCTACAGCTACAGCTGTGCCGCCCGTCCACCCGCTCACAACAACAACAACAACAACAACAACAATTCCGCCCTTCCCGCAAAGGCATTTTGGTGGCCCTGAAAAGGGCCGTTTTTTCTTTTCTTCGCCGCGCCGCGGACGAGCCTCCTATTTCCAAGAGCCACCTCCTTACTTGGAGCTCGTGTACTTGGTCACCGCCTTCGTGCCCTCGCTCACCGCGTGCTTGGCCAGCTCGCCAGGCAGCAAGAGCCGCACAGCGGTCTGGATCTCGCGGGACGTGATGGTCGAGCGCTTGTTGTAGTGCGCCAGGCGAGAAGCCTCGGCCGCAATGCGCTCGAAAATGTCGTTCACGAAGCTGTTCATGATGCTCATCGCCTTCGAAGAGATGCCCGTGTCAGGGTGCACCTGCTTCAGCACCTTGTAGATGTAGATGGCATAGCTCTCCTTCCTCTTGCGCTTCTTCTTCTTGTCGCCCTTCGAAATGTTCTTCTGCGCCTTGCCAGCCTTCTTGGCGGCTTTCCCGCTAGTCTTGGGCGGCATCACGAACAAACAGGCAGGCAGGCAGGCAGGCAGGCAGGCACGCGCAGTCAGTCAGTCAGTCAGGCGCTCCGCTCCAGTCAGCGTCTCCCCACACAGTGGCACCCGCCGCACGCCGCCGCCGCACCTTTACCAGCTCGCCCTGCTGCGGCCGCCGACCAATGGGGCGCGCGCGCAACCGGCCGCCGCACCCGAGCCCATAAAGGACCCCCACCCCGCCGGCGCCGGCACGCACTCCGCTGCTCGACTCGCTGCGGCTCGCACCGTTTGGGGCGTTGTGCTTTTTCTTTCTCGCTTCTTTCCAAACTAGCCCATCGCCATGTCCGGACGCGGAAAGGGAGGCAAAGTCAAGGGCAAGTCAAAGTCCCGCTCAAGCAGGGCTGGGCTCCAGTTCCCGGTCGGCAGAATCCACCGCCTCCTGCGCAAGGGAAACTACGCCGAGCGCGTCGGCGCCGGGGCGCCCGTCTACCTCGCCGCCGTCATGGAGTACCTCGCGGCTGAGGTGCTCGAGCTGGCCGGAAACGCGGCCCGCGACAACAAGAAGACGCGCATCATCCCGCGCCACCTGCAGCTCGCCATACGCAACGACGAGGAGCTCAACAAGCTCTTGTCGGGCGTCACCATCGCACAGGGAGGTGTCCTGCCAACATCCAGGCCGTCCTGCTGCCAAAGAAGACCGAGAAGAAGGCCTAAAAGAGAGACAGCGCAATCGGCAACCGCCGCGTGCTCCCTTGGCACGCAGCGCGCCATTTGCCGCCTCGGCTCAAAAAACAAAACACAATCGGCCCTTTTCAGGGCCACCACACAAACCTACGTCCAAAGCAGAATTCCAGTCGTTCGTCGCACCACTTTTCTCTCTCTCTCTCTCTCTCTCTCTCTCTCTGTGTACGGTTTTTTTTTCCTTCTTACACACACAGGCGCCGCCATCTTGTACACACGTACTTGGCCACCTCCTCCACTCAACTCCACGCACGCACAGTCTCGCGACCATTAACCAGCACACGTGGCGCACAACAACACACCTCAAAAATAACCCCTCGGCGCTCAGCCGCGCCGCAACACACAGCCCATCCACCGACAAGAAGCATACAAGCAAAGAGGGAGGGGAAGGAAGGAAGGAAGGAGCTCACACAACGCAAGGGCACGCTTCCTTCCCTCCCAACCGCACCGCCACACCACGTCAAAAAAAACTCCAAACAAAACTAAAAGGCCAAGTAGACTAAAAAGAAAAGAAAAACCAGCAACACAGACTCTTTCGCACTTTTCAACTTCCGAACACTGTGGTGGCCCTGAAAAGGGCCGTTTTTCAATCTATCTCTCTTTCCTTCCTTCGGTCTCACACCGCCTAACCGCCGAAACCGTACAGGGTGCGCCCCTGCCTCTTCAGGGCGTACACCACGTCCATGGCCGTCACAGTCTTGCGCTTGGCGTGCTCAGTGTACGTCACCGCGTCGCGGATCACGTTCTCCAGGAACACCTTCAGCACTCCGCGCGTCTCCTCGTAGATCAGACCAGAGATGCGCTTCACGCCGCCCCTGCGCGCCAGGCGGCGGATCGCGGGCTTCGTGATGCCCTGGATGTTGTCGCGCAACACCTTGCGGTGCCGCTTGGCGCCACCCTTGCCGAGCCCCTTTCCTCCCTTGCCGCGGCCTGTCATTCTTCTTCTTCAAGCGTCTCAACCACAATAATATAAAAAACAGAAAGCAAGGCAAAGCTCCTCACCCGGCGCTAGCGAGTCGGCTACGGTTGTGGCGCCCAGCGCGCGCGCCGCCCCCCTATATAGACTCTGGGGCCCCGCGGCCCGCCCTCCCCTCCCCCCACCACCGCGCACCGAGGGCATATAAGCGCAGCACCCGGGGCGCGCGGGCCCGTTGTCAAGGCAGCACCGGACGCCGTCGCGCACGCATATCCTCCACGCCGCATCCGCATCCGCATCCGCATCCGCAGTAGCCATGGCCCGGACAAAGCAAACGGCCCGCAAGTCCACCGGCGGAAAGGCGCCGCGCAAACAGCTCGCCACCAAGGCGGCGAGGAAGAGCGCGCCCGCCACCGGCGGCGTCAAGAAGCCCCACCGCTACAGGCCGGGCACCGTCGCCCTGCGAGAAATCAGGCGCTACCAGAAGAGCACAGAGCTGCTCATCCGCAAGCTGCCATTCCAGCGCCTAGTGCGCGAGATCGCCCAGGACTTCAAGACCGACCTGCGCTTCCAGAGCTCCGCAGTCATGGCCCTGCAGGAGGCCAGCGAGGCCTACCTCGTCGGCCTCTTCGAAGACACCAACCTGTGCGCAATCCACGCCAAGCGAGTCACCATCATGCCCAAGGACATCCAGCTCGCGCGCCGCATCCGCGGCGAGCGCGCCTAAACCCGCACACCGCCAAACAAACAAAACGGCCCTTTTCAGGGCCACTAACGTCTCTCCGTCGCGAGCAAAACTTTGTCGGTCGCAACGACTAGTTCCCCACTCACTCTCCAGTCCAGTCGTCCCACCCCCGGCCCGGCCCGGCGCCGCCGTTTCCAAAAGAAAAAAAAAAGCACCGCACCGGCCCGAGCCAAGTCGCAAGCGTCAATAGCGCCACCCACACAGGCCACGGCACAAAACGTGACGCCCGGAAAGCAAAGCCAAAAAAGACTATTCCAAAACCACCACCAAGACAAACAAACAAACGCGGCGCAAAATAAATAGGTAGAAATAATAAAAGTAAAATACACTTTATGTAACACCAACCGCGGCGCCGCCGCCACGCCCGCCAACGACCCCACAATCCAACCACCATCCACACATGAAACAAACAAACGCCAGCAAGCAAGACAGACAGACAACAAGGCAACCGACCGACCACGACACGACACGACAATCAACACCTTCCCGACGTGCTTTGATGGCCCTGAGAAGGGCCGTTTTTGTTTTTGTCCGGGACCGCGCGACAGCCTCTGGTTGCGCGCCGGCCACCAGGCGACGGTGTCAACCGCCAACCCTTCCCTGCCCTTTTTACTTCTTCTTCTTGGGCGAAGCCTTCGCCTTAGACGGCGTCGCCGTCGCCTTCTTCGGGCGCGGCGCCTTCGGCTTCTTCGTCGGAACCTTGGCGGCCTTCTTCGCCTTCGACGGCGACTTGGCCTTGGCCGGCTTGGCCGCAGCCGCCTTCTTCGCACCCGCGGGAGCGGCCGACGCCGCAGACGCCTTCTTGGCGGCGCCCGCCTTCCGACCGGTCGCCGCCTTCACGCCGCCAGCCTTCTTTGCGCCGGCCGCACGGGCCCCCTTCTTCTCCTTGCTGGCCGGAGCGGCGCGCTTCTTCTTCGCACCACCGCCGCCACCACGAGCCTTGCCGCCCTCGGCCGCCCCGCCGCCGGCGCCGGCAAGCTTGAAAGAGCCCGACGCGCCCTTCCCCTTCGTCTGCACCAGCTCGCCAGCCACGACGGCCGACTTGAGGTACTTCTTAACACGCGATCTAGTGT